>NC_135213.1:16128822-16183822 GCF_052324685.1 Brachyhypopomus gauderio
CATCCTCATGCTACAAAAGCACTTAACATGTTTTAAGAGGTCACAGAAAACCCAAATCCTGATCCTAAAGGTCATTCTTCCACAGCACATACCAAGGGAATCGTTGCTAAGGAAGTGGATGTTGCTAAGAGACATAATGGTCCATTTGTGGTCTGAGCTATAGAAATGTACATTATCAGCATACGGCAACAATGCAGCATTACAGCTAAAAAGGTTCAGACATTCACAGCCACCTGAATTATTTAGAAACTTGTATATATTTTTACTGCTACATGTAGTCTATGCTCTGCAAATGTCAGGAAATAAAGTGATTTCGCAAAACGCCAGTACACATATAGAGGCCAAAATGTCTCACTAAAGCTTGAAAATGGAAAGAAAAAAAAACCTGTCAGCCGTAGAAACAATTCACATTGTGTGTGTGTGTGTGTGTGTGAACGAGACAGAGAGAGAGAGAGAGAGAGAGAGAGAGAGAGAGAGACAGACGAGGTCAAGGCCCTCAGTAACACTAGCCAGTTGGGTTGGTATTAGATATGTAAATTACCAGGCAAAATTCTATCAGGGTGTCTCTCAGCCACACCCTCTGATACTCTGAATATTTATATGCTTCTATGAACCCTGCCAACATCCACCCAGTGCACTCCTGGGTCCTAGCACCCCAGCCATCTCTAACATGATAACTGTTATAACCGGAGAATAACGGCTCCTTTGCAGCTGCAGGCGGCCAGATATACAGTCTCTTAAAAGCAGATCCCCCCCCCCCCCCCCCCCCCATCACATGGCAGAGAGGCTGTGAGAACACAGCGTTAGAGGAGCTACCGTGGGACCCTGATGTAGCGATCCCTAAGGCGGTGCTACAGTCGTCTCCACAGACGGAGACGTGAGACGCAGCTACAGCGTTTCTCCTTGTGTTTGGTTTCTGTGAGCACGTCAGTGTCCGGAGCTGCAGCTGCCCACACCCACCCGCTGCTCCATCTCCGCCTCCTCCTCCACCCCGCTGGTCCTGGCCGGGTCCAGCTCACAGCTGGCCTCCATTACAGTGAACAGGCTGCAGTGTGTGGCTGCTGTCCACGAGGTCTCAGAGTGGAGCACAGCGTAAAGTTACAGCTCTTCTGCGAGGCTTGGTTTTCACCATCATAAATTCACGCATAAACTGACAGGCAGATGTTATTACACACTCACTGACAGAACAACACACACACACACACACACACACACACACACACACACACACACACACAGTCTGTCTGTCTGTCTCTCTCTCTCTCTCTCTCTCTCTCTCTCTCTCTCTCTCTCTCTCTCTCTCTCTCTCTCTCTCTCACACACACACACACACACACACACACACACACACACAAAATACCAGGTGGGTCATTTGATCTGGTCATGAACATTTGGTCTGCCTCCCCACCAGATCACCTGTCAACTATCAATGCTGAGATCCTCTCCAATCAACCAACTATATTCAGGTTGCATAAGCAACTTGAACTACATAAAAATGACAAGCAAACGTGTAGACAGTAAAGAAATCCTTCCAGCAGCTCAACTGCAAAATGGAATATACAGCAAGAAAAAAAAAAGATGCCAGAAGGTCTGTGGTGGACTCTAAAAGATGTACAACAGTCTCGTGCTAACGTGGGTCTAGAACTCACAACGCACGCGCGTAAAACATACAACGAACGCGCGCGTTTTTTTTTTACGGCGAGGATACTCGCGATTCAGAGTTGCGGCGCTAAAAAGGCTAATGGCGACAGCGTTGGCCTCAGCCAAAAATAAATACATAAGAAACCACCCCCAAAAGAACAGAGCAAGGGAGAGGTCGGGCTAGTAGAGGGGAGAGCACTCGAGCAGCGAGATCGCCATTAAACGCACCGAAGCTTGGATTTCATCCAGCAAACAGGGCCAACAATATTGCTTTTTAAAACTCTGCGGCGTTTTCACTTCAAAGGGCAGCCGTGTGGGTGCATCTTTTCATGGCGGGTTTTTGAACATGAGGCGATGGGAGCATGGAGAAATATCTAATAACCACACGACTCCAGCTTAGCTGAATCAACTGCTGCAGAAACGCCCAGAATAGGCCCATCGGGAGGAACATGCACCAGGCAGGGCTTCCAAACACCCTCATACCAGCCGAACATGAAGAAACAGCTCTAACTATCAAAGCGGCCAATAGACAAACCAAAAGACAGATCACAGTAACTTTTCAGAGTAGTGGGGTTGAAACCAAGTTTTTAGTCGTTTGGGTCACTGAACTGATGTACTGGTAAATGGACAATATGAGATTAGACTAGAAGGAGACTAGAAAATGGTTCTTGAAGGTATGAAGCTGTGAAGTCAAGACAAAGAAAAAATAATCCCAGTTAGAGAGGAAGGATATACAAGGTTACACGGTGTGGCTATTCAGTATCCATGAGCATTTATATACATGATATGATGAAATAATACAGGAATGAATTTACTTGCAGACATGCATCCAGTACAAGCGTGTGTGCATGCGACCCCTCCCCCACCCCCCCACCCCACAGAGGCCAAAATCAAATAAAAACAAGATGAGCACCGTTTATGCTTAAGCCTGCCTGCCTCTTGTGCTCAAACACACAGCTGTGTGTTGCTTGTCATCATGCCAATTTCTTTCATGTTTAAGTAGAAGTATCAGACTTATTCAGGGTCAGTAGTGCCTCTTAAAATGCATGTCTGCACATGCACACGGACGCGCGCGCGCACACACACACACACACACTTGCATGCATTTTACTCTCTAGCCGAGTGCCTTGTTTAGTGTTGATAAGAGCAGTCTGGGTTTAGATGACTAGTCTAAGAGAATATTAGCCCACATGTACCGAGTTTTAGGTTTGCTTCAACCAGAACTGCTCTGTTGGCCCCCTACCAGTCAATCATTTTATTTGGTTTGTTAGTCCAGCCAGTCCAGTCCTGTGACTGAACATGAATGGTCAGGCTTTTGTCCAAATTAAATATGCTAAAAACCTATGTTCTGCTAGCTGTAAACAGGTGCAAAGACTGTACTACCCCACACACACATCTACCAAACAAATGCAGTGGAATTCTCATTTACCCAAGAAATACAGAGGACATGGCTGAACACTGCATGAAAGGATACATACATGGTCCTGGGACTCGAGGGTTAGGGGAAATGAGCTAATCTAGTGCAAACCCTTACTGATTCTGATACTGCAAACTGCCAGCAAGAACACACATTACATGGGCCAGAATTATGTTAAATCAGTCAGAGGATTAACCTTCAGAATTAGTGACTACAGATCAGTAACAAACACTTAGTCATATTTCTGTCTACAGTTAAAGAAAGGTCTCAGGTCAGCAGCTCAACCAACTCAGCCAATAAGCTGATTAGCACCATCCACGGATGGGATGCTTTAGCTTCCCATCATGCACTGCAAACCTACAGGTGCGCTCTCTCTCTCTCTGTCCCTCCCTCTCCCCCACCCTCCTCTAAATCCTCTAGAGGGAAAAGCCCAAGAATACAAACACATTCAGATTACCCTGCCCCATCTCGGGTGTCATCACAAATGACACACCTAAGCCACTCATGCACGTGCATTCGCATGCACTCACGCGCACTCACGCGCACTCACGTGCACTCTCTACCTGCGTTTCACGTGATACACACCTGCTGAGCTTTCGGCTGGAGGGACTGACAGTTCCATAACCCGTCGCATAAAGTGTGTGGCTGCGTGTGCTGTGTAAAGAGCTGAGGCACAGACGCCAGACCTTTTAACCGTTTTGTTAATACGCTGCTTACAGATTTAGCCAACCAAGCTGATCCAGAAACTCCTGATGGACCCTCCCACTCTGTGCTCACTCACCCCACCCTCCACACACAGTCTTAGTTCCTGACTGGTTAAATACTGCTTTATGTAAATTATCTTGAATCTTAGAAATAAAATATTATCAAATGCAAAACAAAAACAATGCAAAAACAAACACACTAGTTCATACTAAAGGTGCGTGTGTGCGCGTGCGCGCGCGTGTGTGTGTGTGTGTGTGTGTGTGTGTGTGTGTGTGTGTGCACGCACGTACATGCATGCGTTCATGTGTTAAACCCACCTCAAAGTGTGCATTGCTCAGTAAACATTTTAGCACAATAGCCTTAATCAGTCAGAGGAGATGGTGTGCACATAAACACATTCTGCACTGGCCATTTCAAGCCCCCGTTTCCCCATCGTTTCCTGTCCTTGGGAATCGAAAATGGCCCCCTCCCTTGCTCTCATTTATTTGCTGTTTAAAAACAAACATTTTTTCACACACACAATCCAAATTTCTAGCAGCTTCCACAGGTCTGAGCGTGAGCAAAAGATTTGCCATCTTTAAATGGACAGATTATCTCCATGTGATTACAACCAACACCCCCAATACCACCCCCCCACCCCGTTGCCTAGCAACAGACAATTAAGGAGCACGCGTGGAGAGAGTGCGGCAGTCCGCCATTATCGGATGGAAATTACCAGCGCAACAAATGTCAGCTACATGCAAATGAGTTTGTTGTGCTGAAAGAATGTTTAAATTGAAGAACTGAAAAATGGGTGGGTGGGTGACCTTGTTTGTGTGTGTAGTTTGGTGTGTTAGAGATAGAGAGAGAGAGAGAGAGAGAGAGAGAGAGAGGCAGAGAGAGTGAGAGTGAAGCACAGAGAGAGAGAGAGAGGCAGAGAAAGAGGGAGAGTGTGAGAGAGAGAGGCAGAGAGAGAGAGAGAGAAAGGCAGAGAGAGAGAGAGAGAAAGGCAGAGAGACAGACAGAGAGAGCGAGATAGAGAGAGGCAGAGAGAGAGAGAGAGAGAGCTCATTCAGGGGTAGCAAACAGGAGTAAAAGCAGGAGTGGGGTAGGATCGCACCTCAGGGCACAAACTATCAAAAAAGAGAGATCAGACAGAATGTACTCAAAGATAGTCTAAACTAAACATACAAGGACTGCTCGTGTTACTTCCTTCTAGACGCATTCATATTAACAGAAACCTGCTCATAACCCGGCACTCAGAAACTAATCAGCACGCCCTGCAGGAACAGACAGCAGCGTTACTGCCACGGCAACGCCACAACACTCAGCACTTATCAATTATTAAAGCATTCTCTTTAACAAAGAAGCCTGGCCTTCGCCATGACTACTACACCTTTCAGAATGCATGCAGAAGTTGAACCTTTGATGTATGTGGGATTAACGCTAAAACACCTCCTCCCAGCCTCTGCCAAGATCCCTCTGAAGGAATTCCGATTTACACCCTGTAGAAGTGGTGGAACCTGGGGGAAGGGATCATCACTGCGTGCCCAACCTCAAAGTGTCCTAATCCACATCAGTGTCTACGGATCGCATGCAGAAATACGGAAATGGTAAGTGATGCCTCAAATGAACTGGATCAGGGGTTTACATTCATGTCTGGTGATTGTTTTAGTGATGGATGCCACCACAGGAGACCCATGATCTCACGCCTTTCCTGCTGTTCTTCTGCAGAGGCAGTGCGGAGGCCGCACCCTTCACATCTTCAGCACTGGGGTGACCACGTGCCAGGCCCCAGAAAATGCCCTTCTGCATCGTATTAGCCTTAATGGGATTTCAGGGGTTTAAGACCCTGATTACAGCAGCAGTGGAGGGGAGCAGAGTGGGGTGGTTCTCCGCTCGACCCTACAAACACATTTACTAGTCTAGTGCTGCACACCACAAGCCACTAACGCACAAACGTTTGGGTTCCATCCATATGGTCCTCTGAAGTCAATAGAATAGAAAATAAATAGAAAGTCACTAAAAAGCAAAACACATAAGAAATCAGTTACTGATGCTGGCAAAGAGCACCATGTAAACAAAGAACAAAGAAAGCAGCACTCCGTGGCTCGAAGAAAAGCAATAAGCTAAAACAGGTTTTGTTCTTGTGTTTCTGAAGCATCATAAAATATCTTATAATCATGCTTCATCATTGCTATATCATTGATATTTATAACGTGGTTTATTATATGCGGTTTATTAACATTCTGAAATTCTGCCACCATTAACAAAACATCAAATCATCTAAGATTTAACAGCTGGGCTTGCCAGCACTTTGAAGGGGGGCTTAATATCTTCAGAACAGACCAGGACTGAACTATGAACGGGAGTCTGTCTGTTCTTATATTCTTATTCAAATGCAAATGAAATACAGAGCAACCCCCTTCACTAAACACACATAGATGAAACCTCACTTATATTCATTTAATCTTTAAAGGGGGCCGTGTGGGTGAATAGAAAAACTGGAGGTTTTATATTTAGTGTACTTACATATTTACACTTTACATTTTGTTACTTTGTATGAGATTATCCATTGTCATATTAAGCAAAGGCTGTGTTAGGTATTTATTTTGTAAAATACAAGTGTTCCAAGATTTAGGTGTGAAGAGCTGACAAGGTCACAGAATCAGCCAATAGGTGTTTAGGGACAGGGCAGGAAGCCAAGAAGCAACTTGATTTAAGATCCATGGTAGTATAGCCAGCAAAGCACTCTGGATCCCTGCAGTCTTGTGTTCAGCTAAAGGCTCTGCACCACACTGTAAACCTCAATGAAGTGATGTGAAGGAACTGGGTGTAAGGGAAAAGGACTAATTGGAATTTAGGTTAGAACTAAACTAGCATGTGAAAACGTAGTTTAACGGGGAAACAAGCGGCGATTGGTCTCTGTCTAGCCTGCCAAGCACTTTATATCCCTGCTGTCTCATTTTCGGTAAGTCTGCCCGGATCCCAACACGCTTGTCTGGCGGGGTTTCTTCAGGATTCTACACGTTTGTTCCAGAACCTTCCAATTTTTCCCCTAATAAAACAATAAGGCGAGTCTGTTCATGCAAGTCAGGAAGTTTGCTGGAATGGCAAAACCAGAATCCCAAGACCCAAAATGGCACAAAATCACCACACAGAGTGTATTAATAGTCTCAAAGTGGATTAAAAAAAGCTGTTAGCCAAAGATGCTTTTGTGTGTCCAACATCAATGTTTGCCATTAGCACAACTTTGGAGGTCACTTTTAAAAAAAAGTGCTAAGTACAGACATGAAAATATTTGCAAAGCCCCCACCATTTTGAAATTAAAGAGTTACTCATTTCATGTGTCTTTAATGTAAATATGTAGTGTAGGTAAGAGCATCATGAACACTTTCCTCTCACTTTTAATCTTATTTTTTTGTATTCCATAAAGAGAAAAACTATACCTTCAAACTTAATAATACAGCTGAAGATGACAACACTCAAAAGTCCAAAAAGAAGCAAGCCAGAAGCTATAGCTAAAGAAGAAGACAGATAACCAATAGGGGGAATGGAGGAGGGATGGATTTACTTGTATCTGTTGAATGCATGGTGGAGAAGATCACAGGAGGTCCGGTGCGGCGCGCCACCCTGCTGTTCAGGTTAAAGGAGCGAGCAGGGATGGTGGTAGACACGGGCATGGCCCCCACCTCCACAGGAACAACTCCTTTCTG
The DNA here is from genome assembly GCF_052324685.1 of Brachyhypopomus gauderio. NCBI lineage: Eukaryota > Metazoa > Chordata > Actinopteri > Gymnotiformes > Hypopomidae > Brachyhypopomus > Brachyhypopomus gauderio. The sequence goes on from NC_135213.1 coordinate 16,136,281, forward strand.
CAAGAGCTGGGGGCTCTGGTGGTGAGGACTCTGGACCGGCCCATAGGTAGACAGATGTGGTAAGCTAGATGTTCTCTTGAGGAGCTCCATGGGCGAGTAGGCATTGGGGAAGGTTCTAGATAGCGCACCGTAGACACTCGGACTGGTCGTCTGCTGCTGCTGGTGGGGAAGAGCCGACATGGCCAGACCAGTATGAGCGTTGTAGACGTGCAGAGGTCGCGCCTGGCTCAAGGCGGCATCGCACGGACCGGGACTGAGCGAGAGGCCGCCGAGAGGCCGCGCTGGCGGGTAGCTCGCGGTTTCCAACAGATGCTGGGAGGGGGCGCTGTTTGGGCGTCGGCCGAGGAACTCGCCCATCCTCGGAGGCAAGGCGTGCAGGGCACTCGGGGGCTGTGGCATGAGGTGAGCGTCCAGAGGCAGCGCCTGGGGCTGTGCGTAGAGGTCGGAACGATGGCTGAAGCTGTTGGACCGGGCACGCATGGCTGTAGCACTGGTGGTGCCGGTCTTGCAGTTGAGCACCACTCTGGAAAGCACTCGCGCCTGGCCCAGGTTGGGTGCCACGGAGCGGACGTCGTTGTCCTCCATCATGGAAAGCATGGCGATGGAGTCGAAGCCCTGCTGGAGCAGGAGCGTTATAGTGTTCTCGGATAAGCCCTCGGACCGCAAAAAAGTCAGGAAAGCGGGATCTATAGTCCTCTTTGGTTCCATGGCAACAGCCGTCGTAGGGTGGTGGATTCCAGCGGTGAGTGGCGCTGGTGTGGTGCTCACCATAGCTGCACTTGCATCATAGGCAGGGTCATAGGTCAACCTCTGAGTGGGTATGGTACTGTAGGCGGACATACCTCGAGGTAAACTTCCGTCCAAAACAGAAGCTGCGTGGTCCATCACTATGCTGGTGGGGGGGCCGTGGAGGGGGTCCAGAGGTAGGCCGTTGACTTCGCTGTAAACAGAATGGGCTGCCAGGGGCGTCTGATTGGCCGCGAACCTCGTCCCAGCAGGCTCGATCGCGTAACAAGGAGAGGGAGCCCTGCTGCGAACGCGCTGATCCTCCGGGATGGCTAACGAATCCCGATACAAAGAGCTGATCTCGTGAGCCATGGGAGGAGGGGGTGGAGGAGGGGGAGGCGGAGGAAGAGGTGGAGGAGGTGGAGCTGGTGCGGGAGCAGCTGTCCTACCTTGCGTATAATCCCAAGGAGATCTGACCCCTCCTGCAGTGAGCCCATAATGCGAGGGTGACCTGTTAAGTAGCTGCATGCCACCTCTATAAAAACCCTGCAGGTCTTCTGCCGGCTGTGCAGACAAGGCTGTGTCAAATGGTAAGTAATCGGGTGGACGAACAGTGCCCCTCACTGTCATGTTGTCCTCAAGTCGGTGGTCGCTCGATTGTTGCTCCGGTAGCAGGCTCACCCGCAGAAAAAGATCATCATAAATTTCAGAGTCGCATGAGGGATCATGGGGATTATCCAGGCAGGCGAGAGCGTCTTGTTCCTCCTGTCCAGAACTGAGGAGGTAGCTGGGAGGCAGACTGGGGTTGAACCAGAGCTCGCCGTCACTCCCAAACGAAACAGAATTCCTTCGGCTCGTAATGGTGACGGCAAGGTGTGGACCAGCAGCTCTGCGGCTCTGTCCTCCCACACCTTCAGTCCATCCTAAAGTGATCCTTCCAAGAGGAAGGGCTCGACTGGACTCAGCAACCTCAGGACAGAAAACTTGAATTAACCAAAAAAAAAAAAGAGGGCGTGGATTATAGAAAATAAAGAGCAACAGTTTCTGTTTCACCTCTCACGTTTCACTTAAAAGATGCAGGTGAAGAAAGGAAAAAAAAAAAAAAACAAAACAAAAGACTGAAGCGTAAGGGATCGTTTAACCCGATCTCCAGGAGTATCCCCTCGGCCAGTGATATCATGTGGCCGTATATTGGCTGGCGGTCCCTAAATAATTCAGCTACTGAAACTTAAGCATGCAAAGGGAGGGACAGCAAGAGTGCACAAGAAACGCCACATGCACACACCTGATGCATGCACCTACATTTAACAAATCTCTTCCTTTTACAAGCTTCATAAGGACGAAGGCAGTTGTGTGTAAATTGTTAAGAAACAAACATTAAAAGACAATGAAGGAAGCACTAAATCACTGGAGTTTATTCTCTCTTTTGGCAGGACCATATTACCAGCCCCACCATGGTCATGAAGGATCACTTAGTAGATTGCCCCCCGTCCCATGACATCATTGAAGTAGAGCAGACACGTCAGCCCCTCTTACTCCATGACACTCACTCTGCCTCCCTCAAACTACAAACCGTTAGAAGGGAACACACTTCAGGCTGCCCAAGTGACACAGGGCCGGACATTCACACGGGGCAGATTCTCATGAGACATGAAGTCAGGGAACAGGAATAAAACCACAGTCAGGGAAGGGCGTACTGGGATTTAACCAACACACAGACATGTGGTATCAAAGCCAAAAAAAACCCCAAAACTTTGTGTCATTGAGCAAATTACTTAATAACTGCATTGCAGTCAGTACATGTACAATGTTTGAGACATTATTCTTATTATTACTATTGTCATTGTCATTATTACTGTTGTGGAAAACAAGCAATTACTTTCAAACATTTGGAAAGTAGTGCACTTTGTGAAGAATGTATGCATATACATATATTAAACATTCAAATATGCTATTAAGAATTAAATACGGATCATATTCTACACAGCATCCTAATCAATCCTCTATATTTAGTGATATAAATGATATGAGCAACAGCACCCTTACACTCCAATGCTTCTAAACCATCAGGCGTCGTTTGTTGCAAATGCGTTCTTGCGTTTCTCTCTTTGGAGTTTATAAGATGGTACTGGATAGGACAAGGAGAACCTGCTCTGTTTGCTGTGCATGCTTTAAACTGATGGTAAAGACGCGTCAGTGAGTGGGTCTGTAAAAAGACCCAGCATGACTCTGCAGCTTCTGCCCCGTGCTTGACTGAGCACCGCTCCCTACGGTCCAACCCTCGGCTCTCATCTCGGGTTCCATTAACGGATCCAGGTGGTCGGTACCAGGAGGGGGGGGGGGGGGGGGGGGGGGGGGTATGAGCCACGACACATTAACCAGGTCGCAATCGGACCGGGCTGTACCAGAATCAAGACCCCCTCTACACGTCAGGCACAAGCTCAAGAAGACTAGGAAAGGACAAAAGGTGAGAAAGAGAACGAGACAAAGGAAAATGAATTTTATACCATTGTGAAAAAGACCAACTGTGATGAAAACCGGTGAGTCTCAAAGAAACGCGGGCGCCGTGTTCATTTCCAGAGCACCGCGGCGTTCCTCACCATCCACACCATTTTGTTGTGCTGCTGTCTGGCCTTTTGCTTTTGTTGCAGCACTCTGTTTGGAAGCCGTAAACTGCACCATTAATTATGGAACTGCACATCTCCCGGGCTTCCACACAATAACCATTTTTAATAAGCTTTTACAGACCATCACTCAAACTCACACACAGCCAAAATATTAATAACATATTTCAGGGTTGTGTCTGCTGGATACACTGACGTGGAGAGAAACAAAGACCACACACGCAGGAAAGGGAATATCCTGCTCTTCTGGACACACGCTCACCAGCCTGGGCTGGTGGTTCCCACTGTCCACACCTCCCTATCAGCGCTGGCCGCAAGAGAGACAGCAGCCAACGAGGAGAAGAGAAGACCCAAAAGCAGCTGGGCTCCAGTGGGAGAGGAACCCTAGCGAGAACCCCTCCTGCTTGAAGAGTGGACGCCCCCCCAGCTCTCCAGCTTGAACTGGGCTTGGAAAGGCTGGGCCTCACACCAAGAGAAAAACAACAGTGACAATCCTGTTGCCTGCCCATGAACTAGGCCACCTTTCTGGGGCACAGGAGGCTCCTGGCAGTGTTCAACAGAATGGGTGGCCGAGGGGGTGGGTTGGGGGATGCTTGGGGAGTGGGGAAAGGGGCTGTGATTTAGGCACCCTTCACTGAACAACTGCTGGCCAATTAAACTTTCATAGGACTAGTAAATTAAGTCCACGACAAGGAAGTTTGAAACCACCGTCAATTACAGTGATTGTACAGTATATTAAAAAAGTTTTAACAAGCCTCAGGGCTTTTTTAACAAGCTAACGAGAACCCTGGGAGAGAGACACATGATCTCAATGAGCTGGTCAGGTCCTGTATGAGCCCAAGGCTCTCTGCTGTCCACAAGACGTCTGTACTCAAGTAGGGGCTTAATATGCTAATCATTTTTTAAATCACTGACGACATAATGAACAATTTCAACAATAAAAATATATCTGTGATTAAAATTCATTAACCCACAATGTGCAGTTTTTAAGTTAAAATCATGAGCTCAGATGCCCCACGTCATATATGCAATGAAAAAAGAGCTTTACAATCAGTTTTATTTAATATTTAATAATTTAGAAAAAAAACTATCATTGGAAAATAGTCAGAACGGATAAAACGATTAATACTTCTTACACTGAAGAAAAAAAAACACATTTTCAAAAAGGCATTTTTCTCTGAATTCATGCGATAGGAATTTCCATCCCCAAGCGTCTGCTCTAAGTGTGACACACAGTTCTGGATGAGGAGCATGAGTCTGATCTCATGGTTGGATCAGACTTGTAGAGCTCAGTTGGCTCTATGGTGTTCGCTCTCTCTCTCTCTCTCTCTCTCTCTCTCTGTCTCTCCCTCTCTCCCCCTATCTCTCTCCGTCTCTCCCTTCCTCCCTCCCTCTCCCTCCCCCCTCCCTCCCCCCCCTCCCTCCCTCCCTCTCCCCCTCCCTCCCTCCCTCTCCCCCCCCCCCCCTCCCTCCCTCCCTCCCTCTCCCCCCCCCTCCCTCCCTCCCTCCCTCTCCCCCCCCCTCCCTCCCTCCCTCTCCCTCTCTCTCCCTGTTCCCAGGCCAGTGGCCCACGCTGAACCACAGATGGGACGACAGAAGGGTGAGGCAGAGGCGGCACAGTTTCTGGAGAGAGCGAGGATGAGGACGAGGAGGATGAGACAGAGGAAGAAGAGGGGGCGGAGCTGGAGAGCAGATAGCTTCCTGTGAGAAGAAGTGGAGAAAAAGAGTGGCCTCCCAAAAAAGAACAAATAGCCCTCTTACACACTGCTTTAAGGCCTTATTCTTCTCCTTTAAATTCATGGTGATGAAAAAAGATTCTAGAACCCACTCACAACTATGCCCACAGCCCACACACAACTATGCCCACAGCCCACTCACAACTATGCCCACAGCCCACACACAACTATGCCCACAGCCCACACACAACTATGCCCACAGCCCACACACAACTATGCCCACAGCCCACTCACAACTATGCCCACAGCCCACACACAACTATGCCCACAGCCCACACACAACTATGCCCACAGCCCACACACAACTATGCCCACAGCCCACACACAACTATGCCCACAGCCCACACACAACTATGCCCACAGCCCACTCACAACTATGCCCACAGCCCACACACAACTATGCCCACAGCCCACACACAACTATGCCCACAGCCCACACACAACTATGCCCACAGCCCACACACAACTATGCCCACAGCCCACTCACAACTATGCCCACAGCCCACTCACAACTATGCCCACAGCCCACACACAACTATGCCCACAGCCCACACACAACTATGCCTACACACAACCATGCCCACATACTTGTATTGCATGTTCAATTAAAATCGTAAATTATTTTCTAAGGTTATTCACATAAGCTACCAACTACATAACTATTAATTCATGGTTCCTGTACTTCCTCTTAGCTCTAGGTTTTCTGCAGGCATCAGTAGTACATTCATACTGAGCACCAGGCAAGATAACTGCTAGACAAATGACTTCAAAATCTCAGAACTCCAAGTAGCAATGTGATTTTTAATACCTTACTTATAGCCATCAGTTGAATCTGTGTGAAATGAAGGTCACTATATCAGGACCCTTAGGCAAGGAGTTATGGTTGGAACGCTGCAATCACTCAATCTCCCTCCACACACACACACACACACACACACACACACACTCACACACTCACACACTCACACACTCACACACCTCACACACCTCACACACCTCACACACCTCACACACCTCACACACCTCACACACCTCACACACCTCACACACACAAAGCCAACTGGAGCCATCTGAAACACCTGCAGTCCTTTTACACAGACTTTAACTAGTCAAGACCTTGCAGCTTCTATGATCAGCTTAAATAACAAATTGCTAGCTAGCTAGATATATAGACACAGAGTGTCCTCAAACTCCATAATACAGTGAAGCTAGATTATGCTAAATTAATTTGAGCCAGGGTAATGATTTAATCATCGCTGTCATATAGCCAAAGGGTTTCCATAGTCACAGTAAAACAGAACGATTGAATTCCACTCATCTTGATGTCTTAATTCCAACTTGGCTTCAGGATGTGGCGTGTTTCACACAAGCATCTCCAAACCATCCTTCACATTCAAAAAACATAAACTAAGTTTTAAACACAAATATATAAATCTTTGCAGAAAGGTTAATTTTCGCTTTCAATCATAGTTAAAGAAAGCAAGCACTCTGAAGTGGCGGCTGGCCAATAAAATGAAACAGGGCATGGCTGTCCCTGGTAGAAATGAATTAAATTCTTAAATTAAATTGTTTGCTATACACTCACCGGCCACTTTATCAGGTACACCTTGCTAGTTCCGGGCTAGATGCCTTTTTGCTTTCAGAACTGCCTTAATCCTTCGTGGCACAGATTCAACAAGGTACTGGAAACATTCCTCAGAGCATCTGGTCCATATTGACATGATAGCATCACACAGTTGCTGCAGATTTGTCAGCTGCACATCCATGATGTGAATCTCCCGTTCCACCACATCCCAAAGGTGATCTATTGGATTGAGATCTGGTGACTGTGGAGGCCATTCAAATACAGTATACTCATTGTTGTGTTCAAGAAACCAGTCTGAGATGATTTGCACTTTATGACATGGCGCGTTATCCTGCTGAAAGTAGCCATCAGACGATGGGTACACTGTGGTCATAAAGAGATGGACATGGTCAGCAACAATACTCAGGTGGGCTGTGGCGTTGACACGCTACTCATTTGGTACTAATGGACCCAAAGTGTGTAAGGAAAATATCCCCCACACCATTGCAACCAACAGCTTGATCCGATGATACAAGGAAGAATGGATCCATGCTTTCATGTTGTAGACGCCAAATTCTGAAATCGTGCCTCATCTGACCAGGCAATGTTTTTCCAATCTTCAATTGTCCAATTTTGGTGAGCCTGTGTGAATTGTAGCCTCAGTTTCCTGTTCTTAGCTGACAGGAGTGGCACCCGGTGTGATCTTCTGCTGCTGTAGCCCATCTGCTTCAAGGTTCAATGTGTTGGGCGTTCAGAGATGCTCTTCTGCATGCCTCGGTTGTAACAACTGGTTATTTGAGTTACTGTTGCTGTTCTATCAGCTTGAACCAGTCTGGCAATTCTCCTCTGACCTCTGGCATCAACAAGGCATTTGCGCCCACTGAACTGCCGCTCACTGGATATGTTCTCTTTTTGGATCATTCTCTGTAAACCCTAGAGATGGTTGTGTGTGAAAATTTCAATAGATCAGCAGTTTCTGAAATACTCCTTCCAGCCCGTCTGGCACCAACAACCATGCCACATTCAAAGTCACTTAAATCGCCTCTCTTCCCCATTCTGATGCTCGGTTTGAAGTGCAGTAGATCGTCTTGGCCATGTCTTGCCATGTGATTGGCTGATTCGACATTTGCGTTAATGAACAGTTGGACAGATGTACCTAATATATATATAACAAATATACATTGCTGGGTAGCTTGATAAGACGACTGACTAGCTAACTAATCCAGTCGTGTAATGTGTCTTTTGTGGTAGATTTCCATTTATAATAGCTAGCTAGCTAAGCTAGATAATATAGGTTCACGCTACTGTGCGAAATTTAACTAGTTGTGTAGTGTGTGTAGGAGTTTCATTGTGATCCCTAATCTATAAATGATATAAGGTTACTCCTAAAATGCCACCCATTTTTGTTTGTTAAAAATTTTAGCAATATACATTGTATTACATTGTATTGTGATTTATTACTCTGTTGATCTTTAGTGCCAATTCATTACTGGCTATTTCACAAAGCAGTTGTAGTTTGTGTTAAGTTGCACCTAGTTTCTGAAACTGTCAAACATCCAACCCAAGAATATTTTTCACCAGCCGCCACCGACATCTGTGTCATGCAATAAAAATTTAGAAAGAAAGAAAACTGCTGTTCCAACAGCCCAGAAATGTGCAGAGGCTGAAGACAATACGTCAAAATAAATTTTAAATTTGCGAACGAGTGAAGTAAATCTCTTGCCCGAGCAGAAGCTTCCTTTTGGCGCGCATCTCCACCGTTCTTTCTGCTGTATATATTAGGCATCTGGTCGCGGGGCCCAGTTAAGGCAACTGTAACATGAGACTGGATTAATTACCATTTTCTGGTAATCAGTTCTGTTTAGTAGTCTGTCAGTTCTCACCAAAAATAATTCCAAACTCGGTTTACATCAGCAGGACATCACAAGATAAATGTAAGTATGCATAGCTCAACAGAAAATAGGTTAGGTAATCTATCCTAATTTCTAACTGTGAATAACATGTTATCTGTCCAGTTTGTTTTAAATTATTGAAATGCATAGTTGTATGTAGACAAAATACATTTTAGTCACTAACAATAAAAGAACCACACGGCATGTGTGTAAATGGTATGCCTTTTAGTTCAATTTTTAACAGCAACTACAGTGAAAATACCTGACTACCTGACTTTTCATTATTGCAATACCTTTGCCCCACTAACTGTCAAAAATAAAAACCAAACACACCAGTAGATGCCTAACAACAGAACACATTAGCGTGTGGCTGTTTTATTCTCGATAGTGAGTAGCTTTACTTGTGATTTTCTGCACAAATACACAAGTGGGCAGAAAGCTAGTTTGGTTTAAAGGGCAAAGCAGCTCAATTGTGAGAGAATTTTGTCTATAACCTTTAATGACATAAATAAATAAATAAAATCCATATACAAGTTTACAATGGCCTTTCAGTAGTGACTTTGCCTCTGCCTGTGGTCCATACAATAATTAGCAAACTACATGTTTATTCAAGGTCAGCTTGGAGGTACTGTAAAGAACCACTGGGAGGGCCAAGCCATGGTCTCTTCTGTAGCCAAATCCATTTCAATCTTTTCAGAGCCCTGAACTCAGAGCTGTGAAACATCTGCAGAGGAGTGTGGTACCCAGCACTGTGGAAAATTGAACACAGAACCTGGCCCGGCAGAACCCAGAAAGTGCCAGAACCCTAAAGCCGTAACCCCAGTACTGTAAAGCCCGGCACTGAGGATAATCAGAGCTACATCTGCTCCTCAGCCGTCAGCGCTCCACAGGGCCATCTCCACCATCTCTCACACCGCTTCCCCCAAACGCACCAACACAAGGGAGCCTCACGTTTTACGTGCAAGCAACAGCTTGAGCAGATGATCCCATGTACAGCTTGCCAGAGATTCTTGGATCCAGGAGGAGGACTGACTAGAAATAAACAGCACTGCACTAAAGCAAAGTTGCACTACTTCACAATGACCAGGGGAAACAATTCAGTCTGGATAAAATGAGAAGGAAATGACAAGAAATGCATCATTACTGCCAGTGCTTCTTGTCATGTGTGTGTGTGTGTGTGTGTGTGTGTGTGTGAGAGAGAGACAGAGAGAGAGACAGAGATTCCCTAGCTTATGATGCAGCGGATGGCTGGGTGAAAGTGTGCAGCATGTGATACTCACTTCACACGTAGAGCTCTGTGATACCGTTCATCACTGGGACACAGCAAACTCCCAGGCAGACAACACATTCCACTGGGGTTTCCAACACCTCCAGCACCACAATCACTCCTGTCTCCTCATAATGCAGTTCTCCTACCTGGTTCTATTCTATTCCGCTTCTCTCTCACTCTCTCTCACACACCTCTCTCTCTCTCTCACACACACACACACACACACACACCTCTCTCTCTCTCTCTCTCTCTCTCTCTCTCTCTCTCTCTCTCTCTCTCTCTCTCTCTCTCTCTCTCTCTCTCTCTCTCTCTCTCTCTCTCTCACACACACACACACACACACACACACACACACACTCACATATAAAAGACTCTGCGTTTCTTCATAGCTCCTGTTGCTGGGTTGGATAATGAATAATGGACAGCACTGTATTTTATGGTCCCAATGATCAGGGGTCATGATCAGGTCACTGGAATGTAGTTTACAAGAGGGTTAAAGGTTAAATGTAGGTTACTGAGGACGAGGGTCTGAGTAAAGTTATATTTTGGCTGCTAAATCTGCCAGAAGGGCTTTGAAACCAAGTGGATATTGTCAAGATCTCGGACAGTGGGGTGGGGAGGGACGTGGAGATGAGAAACAGATCAGAGGAGAAAACGTGGTCTTACCCTCGCAGATTCTGTCCAGACGCTGTCTCTTGACTTTGTGTTTGTCGGTCAGAGCCATCTTGGCGTAGAGACCCCTCTGCCTCTCTCTCTCTCCCCCTCTCTCTCACGTTTTGGTTTTCCCCCCTCTCCTCTCCGTTGAATGCTCTCTCGTTCACTCTCCGGTGAGGGTCAGGCTCCTGTTACAGTGCTGCGTGCCCTAATCGAGGCATAACCCCAAAGAACACCTGCAAGAGAACACACACACACACGGCTGCTTACAGACCACACTGACCGCAGTGCACACACACACACCCCCACCCCACCCACCCCCCCCAACGTGCACCAACACACCTGCAGCAGGACGGCTTTCCTGATTACAGCACCCACTTTGACAGCATCCACACACACATCAAAAGCTTCAAACATAGTACAGCTGAACACACCAGAGCTTCAGAGCTTACACAGTACAAAGGGTTGATCACAAAGACTAAGCTGCAAGCCAGCCTGCCCAGACACGGGCGTAGCTGAAGGCCCAGACGCCGACGTGGACACCTGCTCCGCCCAAACACACTGGTGTGTCCATCCACGGCCCCTATCAGCTAGCGCCCTGGCCGGCAGTAGAGAGCTCCTTCCGTGCGAGTCGCCAGACACATTTCATTACAGAGGAAACGGTTTCATAGTTGGAGAGCCCTGGCGTCCCACGCAGTAATGAGCCTACAGCTACACCAAGGTGTGCAGCTCATTTTCTATGGAGTTCATTTGATTTTAGGAGCTACACTGATTCCAGCACTGCTACGCTTTTCTGTCACACTGCCCTTGTGCACAGAAACAGAGCTACTCTATGGCAGCAGTAACTTTTATTACCGTTATATGGGGTAGTGTCTCGGCTACAGATCGTGAACACACCCCACGAATGAAGCGGAGCAGTCATGATCTTAATGGCTGACGTCACAGTTTTCTAAATGCAGCTCATCGCTCTGTTGTTACTGCCTTTACTGTTTATTGCACTGATAACCCTGACAACTTGTTTGTTTTGGCCTGTGGTGTAACTGTGACTCCACAGACTTGGGTTGAAATGATGAGAGACACAATTAAGAGATCGACACAAAGAGAGAGACAGACAGACAGAGAGAGACAGACAGAGAGCTGAAACAGAAAGAGAGATAAGATTGGTGAAATGACCATAAATTGTGTCTGTCAGCAGTGCAGGGTCATGAGTGAATCATGCCCAACACTTATGCAGTCTGGAGCTAACCTAAGGGGCTAAACAAGATGTAGATAAACTAAAATCGGAACTTGAATTTGCATGAAATACCATACATAACAACCTGCATGGTAGTATTTACTGCATGAAATACCATACATAACAACCTGCATGGTAGTATTTACTTCATGAAATACCATACATAACAACCTGCATGGTAGTATTTACTTCATGAAATACCATACATAACAACCTGCATAAAAGTACTTACTTCATGAAATACCATACATAACAACCTGCATGGTAGAATTTACTTCATGACCCCTAGTATATGTTCTGAAAGTCGAGCGCTATGTTTGCTCAGAATCATGTGACCATGGCCCCATGGGTTTCAGTCACCCTTTCTGGCATTAGCAAAAAAAAAACAAAAAAAAACAAACTGTAACGCTTGGGTGTTTTTACAGGGGTGCGATGTTCAGTTTCATTTTTTTTTAAGAAGGAAAAGCCACTTCAAAGTCATGTGATAAGAAACGTGGATACCACTGTCTGATCAGAGTTCCTACCACGCTGACCCAAACCACTTCTGCTCAAAGTTACAATTTCCCGCAGGCAAACCTAATTCCTACCCCAGATAACAGGGCAGTAACCTAATCTTTCCATTACTGAATCTTACCATGTAAAATCAGGTCCAGATTGATATCTCTGCTTGTTTACAAAAACAAACGTGATCTGGTTTGAAGTAAAGAAATAATTCAACAACCACCACCGCCATGGCCTGAGTGGATGTTGAGAGGAACAAACGGCCATGTGACAAAGCAGCTGCGGAGGTCAGAGGTCAGATCACCCAGCTTCAGAAACCTGACCTTATGACCAACAGGGAAAACCAGTGTGCTCAGGCCCAATACTGAAGATCACATGAACTGTACGCGCACGTGTGTGTGTGTGTGTGTGTGTGTTTATGTGTGTGTGTGTGTGTGTGTTTTCCCTCCTCTGACTGATCCAACTGCTCAGATAATCAACAATAGCCTTTAACAGAACAGAGCCAATTGCATTAATAGGAAAACAGGTGCATGAGCCCTGATCACAGCAGCAGGGAGACACACACAGGCCACACCGAGGCTCAAGACAGAGGCAGACCACAGCGATTTGATACATGAAATCATCCTGGAGCATGAAATCATCACTTTGATGCAACATCAGTTGTTTTAAATCAGATACAAAAATTTACATCACCTACATGAACAAATGCAACAGAACCTGAAGGTTGGAAATTCCAAATGAAATATGATGACCAGCTGATAATTAAGGGAGTGTGTGTGAGTCAAACAGACCTGTACTGACATGTTTTGGCCACCAGAGGGACGTGAAGCCTTGCAGAGAGTGAGCATAAAGAATGATTCTCACACCTTTTGTGTTTTGGAGCCCACCTACTAAACCTTTCTGGAGTCTGTATAATTTTTGTAGTGTGCTGGGTTTATGAAACGCCTCCAACAGTAGTTTCTAATTATTAATCGCAAACCTTTTTTATTCATGAGAGGAGAAATTTAGATTAAACATCAAAAGCTTTGGCCTATTTAAAGAGAAAAGGGGAGGTCTCGCACACAAACACCACACCTCTGAAATAAACACAACATGAAGCAGCAAACACTACACCTCTCAAACAAACACAACACTGACCAACAAACACCACACCTCTCAAACAAACACAACACTGACCAGCAAACACTACACCTCTCAAACAAACACAAACATCTCAAACAAACACCCCAACTCACATTTATGTCCTGCTAACTTACTGGAAGGCAGGAGGGTGTAATCAATGAGTGTAATCAATAAGTGATCCGAAGCTGCCTGGGGATGATTCCGCACTCCTGCAGTGAAGCGGCAGTCAGTACACCCCACACCTACCTCTTCCACCGCACCTCTTCCTCACCTAACTCTTCCTCTGCAAGTACACCCACACCTGGCAAAGCCCAGTCAGCACTTCAGATACAGAACACCCAGAACACAAAATTGTGTTTTAAAAGACTCAGTGAAAGTTTATACTCAGGACAAACAGAACATCAGGTTAAAGGTACTATAGTATTTTAGTGTACCAGCAACTTTCTGAGAAATTGAGAAGTTTTTTATTTTATTTTTTACCTCAGGCTAGGAGTGGATACAGAAGAAACATATTGCGCAACATGCTTTCTAGAACATTAAGACATCTGCGAACTCTTAGTCTGACACGTTATATACCCGCCTACATTACTTTGGCAAAATTATTTGCCATTGTCTGATTACACAAATGGCTGGATGAATCACAACACAGTCTGAGAGGGGTCAGGAGCTGTGTAGTGATGTATTAGAGTGCTCATTTACAAATACAAATTTGAAAATTACAAATTACACCTTTTTAACGTTATTCTATTCTAGCATTTTTTTTAGCTTTTTAGTATGTTTATATGCTTATATAAATATTTATTTTATTTAAATAAATAGTTCCTTTCATATTTTTAAGTTTCCTCAATTATTTTGTGTATGAAATGTAATATATAGCAAATCTTGCCTTGGCTTTACAATGTTCTGCTATATCAAACCATCTGCATTGCTGTAAAGGCAAAACACACACACACACACACACACACACACACACACTCACTCACTCACTCACTCACTCACTCACTCACTCACTCACTCACTCACTCACTCACTCACTCACTCACACTCTCTCTCTCTCTCTCTCTCTCTCTCTCTCTCTCTCTCTCTCTCTCTCTCTCTCTCTCTCTCTCTCTCTGTGTGGATTTTCTCTTTCAATTTAGACTTTCATTCCATCTTCCTCACATCAAACCCTTCCTGTCTTCTCTATCTTCTGTTTCCTCTCACATCCATCTAGTACTATTTTATACTCACCCACACACACCCACCCACCCCCACTCACTCACCCACTCTCTCACATAATCTCACTCCGCCACCCCCCTTCACCCCTCCTATTCCTGCCATGGAAGCAAGTGGTGCTGCTGGGTGAATGTGCACGTGTGCATGTGTGTGTGTCTTTGTTCAGGCAGCCATGGATCCGTCTGATCCAGGGCCCCGTGTAAAACTCTTAGAGGTGTATTCTGCTTTATAGGATCCCATATTCTTGTGGATATCTGTGATCTTTTATGATTTCAATAAACTCTCTCAGCTGTTGCAGAAATGAAAATGAATTTCTGAGGCAGGTGCTGTTTCATAACCAGTGTCTGCGGGTGTTTACTGGACAAAACCGTGTCCTCCCACAATGCGTTTCTGCAACACATTTTGTTAGTTCAAATTGTAAAAATGTGCCTCTCTTTCCCAAACCACAACTGCCTCAATTGCAGAGCGCTGTCACCCACCTCTCCCCCCACACACACAGAGCCAGAGATGGAGAGACAGACGGAGAGAAACAGAGATAAGGGGTTCTTTAGGTAAAGAATCATCTCCACGTGTTTCTATTCATGCTCTTCGTGCACTCTTACAACACTCCCCATTTGCAATAGTAAATCTCAACGAGCATCGCAAGATCTCATGATATTGAGTAACTATGGTGTAAGGAACCTTTCCACTGAGATGGCAGCCAGTCTATAATCTCCTCTCAGACAGCTACACTGAATACAGGTGTAGGTCAATACTGACTGCTTAAAAGGTAGAGAATTCTGAAATTAGAAAGTTTACTAAACAAACTGTGGAATCACAGCAGTACAAACTATGAGTGCATATGTCTGCATTTTAAGCAGGCACATTATTAATGCCCTGCTTCCTCGGAAAGGCATCTGTGCACCAGCCTGCCACCTAGCCCATGCACCTACATGTTCAATATCAACCAAAGCTTAAACTAAAAGCATCCACTAACCATGCAGACTGCAATCTGCCCTCATACGTCACATATTTGGTGTGACATGTTTGAGCAGAAATAAAAAATGCCCAAGACAGGGTCAAGGATTGAAAGAACAGAGCAGAGTTTGGAGGGATTGGCAGGGGTTAGAAGAGTGAGCGGGGTTTAGAAGAATGAGCAGGATTTAGCATCTTGGTGATGCTTCGAAACCCTGGATGAGCAGTATCCTCACCAACAATGTTTTTAAGACATTCAGCACAGCAAATTCAGGATGTCCAGATAGCTTGTTAAAATGTTAAAGCTATTTTAATGACCTTAACAATGGAACTGGCTGGCATGTTTACAATCAGTAACCGCTCAAGATATTGTAACCTGCAATTTCATAAGAAGGAACTAGAATCCGTTCAATTATAGATTTGACGGATTAGTCCACAGCAGTGATGCGCCCGTCACTACCCTGGACTAACAAGCTAATGTCTACAGCAGCCGTACCACCATTACGGCTCAAGTTACTTGTTTTACATTAATTTTTCAATCCTATCCTTGATGGGATTCTAAATTTATATGGATTTTTTTACACTAATTGCTAAACTAAGTAGAAGTGGTAGTCTGACTCTGTAGAATCCATGTGTAACGCCAAAGTCTACAGAGGTGGAGCAGCACACCACACCAGGCCCTGCAACAGCCTAACAAGGTCCCGGGCCTCGACCTTTACCTCAAATACATGCCACATAAAACATTCATTTAATCATTTGAAGCTTTTTTGTATCTTCGTCATCTCAGAGATGAGGTGTGTGTGTGTGTGTGTGTGTGTGTGTGTGTGTGTGTGAGTGTGTGTGTGAGTGTGAGTGTGAGTGTGAGTGTGTGTGTGAGTGTGTGTGTGTGAGTGTGAGTGTGTGTGTGTGTGTGTGTGTGTGTGTGTGTGTGTGTGTGTGTGAGTGTGTATGTGTGTGTGTGTGTGTGTGTGTGTGTGTGTGTGTGTGTGTGTGTGTGTGTGTGAGAACGCAGAATAGTTTGTGTGAATTATTCAAAAGGTCAGGCCACCTGCCCGCTGTGATTCTGCCCATACACCAAGACAGCGGATGGCACCGCTCTAAAAGAGAGGAGGAGGCAGCGTTGTACTGAGAGGCATGAGGAGACAAAGTGAGAGGATTACGAGGTCATTTCTTTTAGAGACTGTGTGACCACCTTAATTAACATCCAATGACGATGAGGCCCAAAGCCTAACGGTGCCCGGCTCAGCTGGCCGGGTTGATGGGATGCCCAACAGCGGGCACAGCCCCGGAATCGGGCAGCCGTGTGTGGACAGAACCTGAAGGACGCATGGCAGTAAGCCACGCCCACTTCTTCACCGAACACAACAGTCTTACTGATGTAGCCGGGCTGGGGCTGCTGTGGGCTTTTAAATGGTTCCTTTTAAACTGTATCACAATATAAACCATAAAATGACCACAGCTGCCATTAATTCTACACTCCAGCACAGAGTATAGATTTTGCTGGGCTTCAGAGGGACAGAGCTCTCACGTGCCCGCCCCTCCCCCGCCCCCCAGGATGGGCCCTTCCCAGACACACTGGCACACACACACACACACACACACACACACACACACACACACACACACACACACACACACAGCATATACACAGGCATACACACACACACACACATATGCACAGCATATACACAGGCATACACAGTATACACAAGGATACAAATGACGTATAGACATATACACATGATCAGTTCATCCCTTCTGCGTGAGCACATGGGTGCACACACACACACACACACACACACACACGTGAAGTCTCATGCACTGCTACACCTCAAACAGCCATCTCTCAGCCCACTGAACAGTAAAGTTCAATTCCACTATCGCTGCTATGTTCACTGATAACACTAACAAATGCCTCTTCATGGGCCAAACGATCAAGCTGACAGCATATCTCCTCTCTCAGCCAGGAGCCAAAACAGGATCTCAGCTAGAACAAGGCAGGAAGTCGTGTGGCCCTAAAGGCGGCGGTGGTGCTCAGCCCAGCCAGTCGAAGGTGGTCAGTAAACTCTCACGCTCAGGAGAGCCCCTGACTCGATGAAGCTGAAGAACCACCCCAGACCAGGGCAATTACCCTCTCACACCCACCCACACATACACCCGTACCCTCCACAACCCCCACATTACACCTCTTTGAAGTGCACACATTACATTCATTCAGTCAGAGGTAGCTGGCTAGCATGTGGTTTAGTGTTAGAACAAAAACTAACCAGCCCTCCTGCAGGACCCACAGGGGCAAAACCCAAACCTCCCCAGTGTCCTGTTAGCAGTGTAGTGTGCTTAAGCTGTTTACCATTCAGGGCCACACCCTGACGCTTCACATCATGTTAAAACAGTACTGTCTTTCTTTTTTCTCTGTGTGCAAACACAGAAGTCTGCGTATGTTAACTAACAACGACACACACACACACACACACACACACAAAAGACTGAAAGAGTCTGGCTCACTGACTACTATGAGTAGTCAGTGCTAGTGGTGCCAGTCATGAACACTAACTCTGTGACACAGCTGCAGCAAGAGAAAGCCACATAAAAAGAAACGAAAGACAGATGGACAGATGGACGGACAGAGCAGATTCTGGAAGAGACAGAAGGAAGAGAGAGACAGAGGGAGACGGAGAGACAGACACCGATTTTCAGGCATCTGTCTGGTGTCAGAGAGCGGGCAGGCGTGCGAGGTGTGTGTGTGTGTGTGTGTGTGTGTGTGTGTGTGTGTGTGTGTGGAGAGCAGCCTGTCCAGGTCCTTCCGGGGAAGGCTATGCACGACTCGGAGCTTCCTGCTCCAGGAGAAGGTGGCTGCTCTCGCCAGCGTGCCCACACGCTCTCCCCTGAGCGCAGCCCCTGACGGAACACGCCGCCAATGTCGCTCCGCGCTTCAGCCAGCGCTGGGCGCACGCCAACTTCAACAATGTGTTGATAAAGTCCAGGGCTGAGGGAACGGCACAAAGGAAGGGCTGTTCGCCTGCGCACAAACTCCACCACAAAGCGGACGCACACCAAACCAGTTTCTTTAACGAGGAGAAAGCAAACAGGGTAGTTGTGTGTGGCGGCCCAACCAATGCCGCCTGCTTGTGCGGTAATAAAGACCCAACGCCATTCTGGATGACACGCAAACACCACCAAACCATACATGACCTTTGACCTGCAGATGCACGTGTGTTCCTGCTGTAAAGAGCTGTGAAAACAATCGAATTTCATAATGTTCCATGCAGAGGACTGGCAGACGGACAGGGGTCCACTGGATGAATATTTATTTTCAATTACAATGAAAAGCAGGCCACTCCATGTCCAAGGTCCAGATTTAGTCTGGGTTTTTACAGGGCTTGAGCATGGCTTGTGTAACATCTGTGGAGGCTGCCAAAATAACGTGCCAGGCAAGCCCTCGGGGGAAAGCACAGCGGAGAAGAGACAGGGACTGTTCGCTCTCAGAGACTCGCTTTGGCAGCAGCTTTCTGGCACGACAGCCAAAAGTTTGGGCTTTTTTTCTTCTCTCAAATAAGCGCACAAAATAAAGCACTCTAGAATCATTCCGATTCATTCGGATTCTAGAGCTTTCCAAAAAAAAAAAAAAGAAGAAGAACTTGAGAAGCTCTACGGAGAATGATCACAGGCTCGTAACGCTCACAAGCCGGCACACAGCGTGTTTTCTGGAACCTTTACCGCTCAAGCGCAGGGCCTCCGTCCTCCAGACCAGACAGAGACTAGAGCAACTTCGTCTGGTTGCTTTACCCGACCGACGGAGGGCACGAGGGGGGCCGAGAGCCACGTCCATCAGAGTCTGACCGCACGGGCCCCCCGGGGGGTCACGACGGCCGGGCGCAACACGGCTCACGGGCGGGCCGGGGGACGAGCGGAAGGGGCCGTGGCATGCGGAGCCCGTCGTCCGAGGCTCCGCTTCTCCGAGGCTGCAAAAGCACGAGCGTGGCTGACCAAGGATGGGCAAGGAAAAACACGCCCGTAACCGAAACCCGATTAGGGTGTGTGCCATTCCCACGTAGTCTGGATGGACTGGACCGGAAGCCCGCAGCCAATCAGACGAGAGTTTTCATACTGACTGTAGCTATGCCGCTTCAACAAATAGCTGAACAGGTAGGAGAAAGAGGACAGGACGCAGGGTGAAGGGGACAGTGCTCAGTGTCCGTACCTGTGCACAGTAAATAAGGTAGTGTGTGTGTTATCTCCAGCAACGACTACGCTTTCAAGACCTGCCAGCCGTGATGACATTGCCTCTCTGCTCACGCTGCCAGCGGCGGGTAAAATATGGGTGCCATCCTGCCTAACTTTTCACGAGGTGTCAGCCTGGCTGCCCGGACTAAAAATGCAGGCCCTAAATCAACAGAGTGGGCTGGGAGGCGAAGCCATTTCCTTTAACAGTGCCTTTAAAACATAACACACTACAAAACAAGGAGGATGGGAGAGGTGGAGGGAAAAAAAGTGAAAAATTACAGCAGCATAACGGAGCGTGGCCTTGTGGATTAAGTGCGGAATAAAAGTGCTGATCACCCACAAAAAAGCAAAAACAGCTATTCATCACTCTGGCACCAGATCACACTCAGATGCCGCTCAAAAGCTCTTTTAGAGTTTCCACACCATGTGATGCTGGTGGCTGTTATATTAATAATGCCAACCCCACTATTAATTGATTAGCAAGGGAATAAAAGATGTAATAGAGGTGGATGAGGTGGGGGTGGGATGAAAGTGGAGGTGGGTGGGCTAGGGGTGGAAGGTCATGGTGGGTTGAAGGTGATGGGGTGGATGAGGTAGGGGTAGAGTGAGGGTGAGTGGATGAGGTAGGGGTAGAGTGATGAGGTGGATGAGGTAGGGGTAGAGTGATGGTGAGTGGATGAGGTAGGGGTAGAGTGAGGGTGGGTGGATGAGGTAGGGGTAGAGTGAGGGTGGGTGGATGAGGTAGGGGTAGAGTGAGGGTGGGTGGATGAGGTAGGGGTAGCGTGAGGGTGGGTGGATGAGGTAGGGGTAGAGTGAGGGTGGGTGGATGAGGTAGGGGTGGAGTGATGGTAAGTGGATGAGGTGGGGGTGGAGTAATGAGGTGGATGAGGTACGGGTAGAGTGATGAGGTGGATGAGGTAGGGGTAGAGTGAGGGTGGGTGGATGAGGTAGGGGTAGAGTGAGGGTGGGTGGATGAGGTAGGGGTAGAGTGATGAGGTGGATGAGGTAGGGGTAGAGTGAGGGTGGGTGGATGAGGTAGAGGTAGAGTAATGAGGTGGATGAGGTAGGGGTAGAGTGATGGTGAGTGGATGAGGTAGGGGTGGAGTGATGGTGAGTGGATGAGGTAGGGGTGGAGTGATGAGGTGGATGAGGTAGGGGTAGAGTGAGGGTGGGTGGATGAGGTAGGGGTCGAGTGATGGTGAGTGGATGAGGTAGGGGTAGAGTGAGGGTGGGTGGATGAGGTAGGGGTAGCGTGAGGGTGGGTGGATGAGGTAGGGGTAGAGTGAGGGTGGGTGGATGAGGTAGGGGTCGAGTGATGAGGTGGATGAGGTAGGGGTAGAGTGATTAGGTGGATGAGGTGGGGTCGAGTGATGGTGGGTGGATGAGGTAGAGGTCGAGTGATGGTGAGTGGATGAGGTAGGGGTGGAGTGATGAGGTGGATGAGGTAGGGGTAGAGTGATGAGGTGGATGAGGTAGGGGTCGAGTGATGGTGGGTGGATGAGGTAGAGGTCGAGTGATGGTGAGTGGATGAGGTAGGGGTGGAGTGATGAGGTGGATGAGGTAGGGGTAGAGTGATGAGGTGGATGAGGTAGGGGTAGAGTGAGGGTGGGTGGATGAGGTAGGGGTAGAGTGATGAGGTGGATGAGGTAGGGGTAGAGTGAGGGTGGGTGGATGAGGTAGGGGTAGAGTGATGAGGTGGATGAGGTAGGGGTAGAGTGATGAGGTGGATGAGGTAGGGGTAGAGTGATGGTGGGTGGATGAGGTAGGGGTAGAGTGATGGTGGGTGGATGAGGTAGGGGTAGAGTGAGGGTGGGTGGATGAGGTAGGGGTAGAGTGATGAGGTGGATGAGGTAGGGGTAGAGTGATGGTGGGTGGATGAGGTAGGGGTAGAGTGATGGTGGGTGGATGAGGTAGGGGTGGAGTGATGGTGAGTGGATGAGGTAGGGGTAGAGTGAGGTGGGTGGATGAGGTAGGGGTAGAGTGATGGTGAGTGGATGAGGTAGGGGTAGAGTGATGGTGAGTGGATGAGGTAGGGGTAGAGTGATGAGGTGGATGAGGTAGGGGTAGAGTGAGGGTGGGTGGATGAGGTAGGGGTAGAGTGATGAGGTGGATGAGGTAGGGGTAGAGTGATGGTGGGTGGATGAGGCAGGGGTGGAGTGATGAGGTGGATGAGGTAGGGGTAGAGTGATGGTGGGTGGATGAGGTAGGGGTGGAGTGAGGGTGGGTGGATGAGGTAGGGGTAGAGTGAGGGTGGGTGGATGAGGTAGGGGTAGAGTGAGGGTGGGTGGATGAGGTAGGGGTAGCGTGAGGGTGGGTGGATGAGGTAGGGGTAGAGTGAGGGTGGGTGGATGAGGTAGGGGTCGAGTGATGGTGAGTGGATGAGGTAGGGGTGGAGTGATGGTGGGTGGATGAGGTAGGGGTAGAGTAATGAGGTGGATGAGGTAGGGGTAGAGTGATGGTGGGTGAATGAGGTAGGGGTGGAGTGATGGTAAGTGGATGAGGTAGGGGTAGAGTGATGAGGTGGATGAGGTAGGGGTAGAGTGATGGTGGGTGAATGAGGTAGGGGTGGAGTGATGGTGGGTGGATGAGGTAGGGGTGGAGTGATGGTGGGTGGATGAGGTAGGGGTAGAGTGAGGGTGGGTGGATGAGGTAGGGGTAGAGTGATGGGGTGGATGAGGTATGGGTAGAGTGATGGTGGATGGATGAGGTAGGGGTAGAGTGATGGTGAGTGGATGAGGTAGGGGTAGGGTGAGGGTGGGTGGATGAGGTAGGGGTGGGGTGATGGTGGGTGGATGAGGTAGGGGTAGAGTGAGGGTGGGTGGATGAGGTAGGGGTAGAGTGATGGTGAGTGGATGAGGTAGGGGTAGAGTGATGGTGGGTGGATGAGGTAGGGGTAGAGTGAGGGTGGGTGGATGAGGTAGGGGTCGAGTGAGGGTGGGTGGATGAGGTAGGGGTAGAGTGATGAGGTGGATGAGGTAGGGGTAGAGTGATGAGGTGGATGAGGTAGGGGTCGAGTGATGGTGGGTGGATGAGGTAGAGGTCGAGTGATGGTGAGTGGATGAGGTAGGGGTGGAGTGATGAGGTGGATGAGGTAGGGGTAGAGTGATGAGGTGGATGAGGTAGGGGTCGAGTGATGGTGGGTGGATGAGGTAGAGGTCGAGTGATGGTGAGTGGATGAGGTAGGGGTGGAGTGATGAGGTGGATGAGGTAGGGGTAGAGTGATGAGGTGGATGAGGTAGGGGTAGAGTGAGGGTGGGTGGATGAGGTAGGGGTAGAGTGATGAGGTGGATGAGGTAGGGGTAGAGTGAGGGTGGGTGGATGAGGTAGGGGTAGAGTGAGGGTGGGTGGATGAGGTAGGGGTAGAGTGATGAGGTGGATGAGGTAGGGGTAGAGTGATGAGGTGGATGAGGTAGGGGTAGAGTGATGAGGTGGATGAGGTAGGGGTAGAGTGATGGTGGGTGGATGAGGTAGGGGTAGAGTGAGGGTGGGTGGATGAGGTAGGGGTAGAGTGATGAGGTGGATAAGGTAGGGGTAGAGTGATGAGGTGGATGAGGTAGGGGTAGAGTGAGGGTGGGTGGATGAGGTAGGGGTAGAGTGATGAGGTGGATGAGGTAGGGGTAGAGTGAGGTGGGTGGATGAGGTAGGGGTGGAGTGAGGGTGGGTGGATGAGGTAGGGGTAGAGTGATGGTGGGTGGATGAGGTAGGGGTAGAGTGATGGTGGGTGGATGAGGTAGGGGTAGAGTGAGGGTGGGTGGATGAGGTAGGGGTAGAGTGATGAGGTGGATGAGGTAGGGGTAGAGTGAGGGTGGGTGGATGAGGTAGGGGTGGAGTGATGAGGTGGATGAGGTAGGGGTGGAGTGATGAGGTGGATGAGGTAGGGGTAGAGTGATGGTGGGTGGATGAGGTAGGGGTAGAGTGATGGTGGGTGGATGAGGTAGGGGTAGAGTGAGGTGGGTGGATGAGGTAGGGGTAGAGTGATGGTGGGAGGATGAGGTAGGGGTAGAGTGATGAGGTGGATGAGGTAGGGGTGGAGTGATGGTGTGTGGATGAGGTAGGGGTAGAGTGATGGTGGGTGGATGAAGTAGGGGTAGAGTGAGGGTGGTTGGATGAGGTAGGGGTAGAGTGATGAGGTGGATGAGGTAGGGGTAGAGTGATGGTGAGTGGATGAGGTAGGGGTAGAGTGATGGTGGGTGGATGAGGTAGGGGTAGAGTGAGGGTGGGTGGATGAGGTAGGGGTAGAGTGATGAGGTGGATGAGGTAGGGGTAGAGTGAGGGTGGGTGGATGAGGTAGGGGTCGAGTGAGGGTGGGTGGATGAGGTAGGGGTAGAGTGATGAGGTGGATGAGGTAGGAGTAGAGTGAGGGTGGGTGGATGAGGGAGGGGTGGAGTGATGGTAAGTGGATGAGGTAGGGGTGGAGTGATGAGGTGGATGAGGTAGGGGTAGAGTGATGGTGAGTGGATGAGGTAGGGGTCGAGTGATGGTGAGTGGATGAGGTAGGGGTGGAGTGATGGTGAGTGGATGAGGTAGGGGTGGAGTGATGGTGGGTGGATGATAGGGCTGAACGATTTTGGAAAATAATCTAATTGCAATTTTTTATCTATAAATTGCGATTGCGATTTAAAATCGCGATTTTTTCCCATTGTTCCACTTCAGGAAACTCTGTTTCGGCATTTTTTATACAGCTCAGATACAGGGTTGTGGGGGGGGGGGGGGTGTAAACAGAGGCGGTCTTTGCATAGAGGCGTTGCTAGGCAATTGCCTTGGGCCCCTCCCACTGTAGGGCCCCCTTGTCTAGCTAAAGCCAGGTTCACACTACACGACTTTTCAGTCATCAGGTTTTTGTGCCGTTCGCACTACACGACTGGTTGTGCTGTAATCGCAAGTCTTTCAGTTGTTGTGGCTTTCACACTACATGACTGATCGGTGACGTGGGCTCACGAATTAAACGACTGGGGAATCGCCGACTCATCTGGCTGCCGTCCAAAAACACGAGAACACGAAAATGAAACACTCGCGAGAACCAGCAACACCACGAAGAAAATAAAAACAACGTACATGTACTCCACATTTTCGTTATTATTATTTTATTTTTTTACCGTTTAACCACTCCATAGTCCCAAATTGCCAAAATTATTTCATCTCTCCGTTGCAGTGAACATAGATATAGTCAATCGCACTATTTCTCCAGTGCTGTCACAATAACTTAAACACAGTCTTGTAGTAAAGTTGTATGAAGCTAGACGCTGCTGTTGACTCACAGTCGCCGACTGGGCTAGATATGAAACATGCTAGATATTAAACATGCTAGATATCTGCCGGTCGTCTGCGATGAGTTGGCGGCCACTCGGCGACGGCTCGGCGAGCGTTTTTCAGCAGTTCACACTACACGACTGAGCGAGCGCCGAATGATCCCCGATTTGCGTCCGACCACAGTTTCTCTCGGCGATCTACAAAAACAGTCGGCGACTGAAAAACCAGCCTAAAATCTTGTAGTGTGAACCTGAACTTATTTCTCGCATATTAATGTTGATGGGCCCCCTAGCTAAATTCGCCTTGAGCCTCCAAATTGCTAAGTCCGCCACTGGGTGTAAAATGGACTAAATTTAAGTATTATTATTATATCGTGATCGATCGATCGCCTGTGGTTGGCGCCAGAGCGAACTACTAATTTTTTAGTCTAAGACGCTCAATGCGTGAGAGTTGGCAGCCCTGCAGGTATAGCAACTTGGTTAAAATATGTGCGTGAGGGCATTTGGTAGCGCATATCCAGTGTGTTTAACAAAGCCATGAAGCCGGGCTTGTTCACTACATTAACGGACATCATGTCTTTCACTATGAACTCCGTTACTGCCCGAGTTATTTCAGCGTGCCGCTTCGAATTACATCCATAAGGAGTTACACTTTCAAACGGTTCGGTCAGTGAACCCTGTCTGCTGGACCGCGGTCAAGCTATCCGCGCTTTCGCGATTCATCCGTGCTTTAAATCTTATTGCGCCTATATGCGTGATTTTACGGTATTTCGCTGCTCACCGCATACTAAAGCTGTTTAAGCGCAGAGAAACACTTTGGCGTATTTGAAGATGCAGCACTGGTCGTTGGCATTTTAGCCTTACAAATATCATACGAGGCCTTGTGGTGTTTTTTTAATGCTGAAGGTTTGTAGTGTTTCCTCGCGTCGTAGCAACAGTAGCAAGGCATGTTTTGCAGGGTACCTGACGTTGAGCAGCATCTTTTTAAAAGCCAAAGTAATTTCACACAACTTATGTGGTATTAGACTTTCAGTTGTGTCAGCTTCTGTCGAGCCTGAAGCCATTGTGCAACAAGTTAAAGTGCGCTGTGTTAACTTCACTTCTCCACCTCCCTGCCTCCTGCTCGGGTTTGCTCCGTGCGTCCTCGGCTCAGCTCGCTCCCAAGTCACGTGACCAGTTTAAATCGCAGCCTGTGCGATTAGACAATCGCGTTTTAAAAAATCGCGAAATTATCGCAAATGCAATTAATCGCTCAGCCCTAGTGGATGAGGTAGGGGTCGAGTGATGGTGGGTGGATGAGGTAGGGGTAGAGTGAGGTGAGGATAGCGTGGGTAAATGCCAAGTCTGAGATGCATCACTAGGACAGAGAAGATTGTCTAATACCCTTTTTTTCCAAGTTACAATACATTAACTCACCAAATGAATTTTTAGCCATGACTATTTCCCACAATGATTAAGTACACAACGAATGAGGTAATTTTCAGAAATGATTTCCATTTTGCAGTCCTTGTGCATTCTGCTGCGAATGCATTCCTTCGAAGAAAGGGACGAGGAGAGAGACGAGGAGAGGGACGAGGAGAGGGACGAGGAGAGGGACGAGGACAGAGACGAGGAGAGGGACGAGGAGAGGGACGAGGAGAGAGACGAGGAGAGAGACGAGGAGAGGGACGAGGAGAGGGACGCAAGTCACAGAGCACATGTGGCTTCCACCTCCACAATGTGAAATTCATGTCCACGTCACATGAGATATGTCCATTCTGGAAAACAGAACCTCCCTGAGAATGGGCCTGCTCACTCATGAGAGCGAAACACACCGCGACTCCTGCACAGCCTGCAGGGGATCACAGGACTGCACGGCTGCTGTGGACGCTGGAAAGGCCTCAGGGTTAGGGTCAACCCCTCCGACACCAACCGCAAATCCAACCAGGAAGAGGTGAGGAGACCCCTCCCCAACTCTGCCCTTTCACCCCCTTACAGGGCACATCATGGGCTGTTTTCTCTGGCAAATTTTCCACAATTGTTTGTGCGTGAGTGTGTGTGTGTGTGTGTGTGTGTGTGTGTGTGTGTGTGTGTGTGTGAGCAGGGTTATGTGGGACTCTACTCCAGGCTATATTTTCTCCCTCTCCCTTTCTTTCTCTCCCTCACTTTGTCTCAATAGGGCCATCACAGTCCATGGTGGCCTCCATTTCAACTTGGAAGGTCACAAGGTCAACATGCCTTTTATAGCAGTGAAAAGCCATGTCACGGCGCCAAGTTTGTTCTCCCGCCTGGCACAAAACGTCTCCTGACACAAAGCCAGGCTCGCTTCCGTGAACCCCAAAGGCGCTTCTCCACATGTGAACGTGGTCTCCTTCTAAAAACCCCACTTCACCTCCAAGTTACCAAACGAAAACAATGCACTAAGCAACAGTGGCAGACTAAAAGCACAAGTTTGGTGTGACCTCATTCCCGAAAACCCTTCTGAATTCAGCGCGAAACGTGATCCATGTAGACCCAAGGTGACAAATTCAATTTTAATCTAAAGCTCTGCTCAAAAGCCAGAGGGGAAGTGTTTTCTACTGTTCTCTTTTTTCTATCTCCCGTCACTCCCGGAGCACCGAGCTGCTCCTTTTATTCTCCTCCGACAAAGTCGGCAGAGATCAAGCACTAAAAGGGATGTCACAATGTCTCCGCTTGTCTCTCTCCACGAATAAAACGCCAAATTGGACCTGCTGAGACGGACTCGAGCAGGAACAGAAGCGAGCTAGCATGTGGCTTCTCTGCCGCACACTGAACAAAGGAGCAAGTGGCGCTAATGTCTGTGCCACTTCACATTTGCACACGCTGACCACAGCGCATACTCTTTCTTGCAAGCCAACCCCGTCTGTTTTCCTGGAAGTTGAAAACTCTACACACAAATATTCTGCAGAGACGAGCTCCCCTCTGGCCGTGAGTAAACGTGCACGGCGACGTCCTGCAAACGAAAATGCACAGCAAACGGACGGTCAGTTCTGCTCTTTATCGCAACCACTGTAAGCCAATAACAACTACGTTTGCTAGGGATCATCGTCCTTGCTGATTTTAAAACCCTGCTTTCCCACTATGCTTCTGAGATTCTCCGCCTCTGCTTACCTTCCCCATATAAGGGCGAAGCCCCACACCCCCACACTGGTCCACCATGCCCTCCTTGACTTTGTCCTCCGTCGGTGGACGGGAGTGCTTAATGAACCAAACAAAACAAGAGGGCCAAGTCTTTGTAGAGCACTACTTCATTAGAGGACGTTTACCAATTAAAACCTCACCTCCTGTAAGCCAAGGTCTCCCGTGAACAGGGCTGCAACGCCTGTGATGCTGTGATGCTGCACAATGCTTTGCTATTGTCCAAAGAACAACGCTGATACTCCCCAGAAAAAGCCTCCTGGTCCAGAGAGGTCAAGTCAACCAGGAGGGGACGTTTTTATAGGCTACACCGAAACATGATGCAGTGTGAAATATCTCCGCTAGCGGTCTGTCTTTTAGCCAAATTAACTAGCAAAGTAATGGAAAAATATGACCAAGAGGAGAGAGAGAGCAGAGAAGGAGAGATAGAGAGGGAGAGAGAGAGAGAGAGAGAGGGAGAGAGAGAGAGAGATAGATAGATAGATAGATAGATAGATAGAGAGAGAGAGAGATAGAGAAAGAGGGAGAGAGAGAGATAGAGAGGGAGAGAGAGATAGAGAGAGAGGGAGAGAGAGAGATAGAGAGAGAGGGAGAGAGAGAGAGAGAGAGAGAGATAGAGAGAGAGGGAGAGAGAGGGAGAGAGAGAGAGAGAGAGAGATAGAGAGATAGAGAGAGATAGAGGGAGAGAGAGAGAGCAGGGGGATGGGGTAAATGAAGAAGGGAGGGGAATGAGGGTGCAGGGACACATGGGGTCAAAGGGTTACAGGCAGATGAGGGAAGCTACAATCACCCAGCAGAATATTAACGATTTCATCCCTCACTCTGGCGTCCACATTAAACGTATGAAGCGCATCAGTTACGAAGCGCACGGGAGTGGAATCAGCTGTATATACATCACAGCGGCTCTAAATGGTTGAAGGGACAGAGGTCCACAAAGAGGTGGGGACGGGGGGAGGTGGTGCGGCTTTAAGTAAAATAAAGTAACTCAACATTTCTATCTCCTTCCATTAAAGTCAACCACTTCTGCCGCTCCAGGAACGTAAAGCTGTCGGCCGCGACGTTGATTTATCCCGCCCCCGCCTGTCTCTCGTCCTATCACACGCCCCTCCTTCAAGATTTTTTTCCCTCCCTGCTTCTCTCTCTGCCCCTTCTCCTGTAAATGTAATGAGATTGCAGTGGGGCAAAACTGCTGACACCAGTTAATGCACAATTCGCTAATAATACAGAAAGCTGGCCATGAACGGGGAGAGGGAGCGAGTGAGCGGAGCTGAACCACACCAGAATCACAATGGCGCTTTAAGAGAAGGCCTACGGTGTCAACCATGCAATTAATATTATTAATCGCCTACCAATTCTCATAATCCTGACTTCACAGAACCGTGTAGGTTGGGGAATAGGTGTGCAGCGCATGTGTTATAGCTCTGGACTAGCCAGTGCTTTAATCAAAATCTCTTGACTGAATCTACCCAACCGCAAACTTGCAAGGGATGAGTTCATTTGGACTCCTGCCTGAAGGGACGGGAGCTGTTTGAATACAGCGGTGCGCCGGTGCCGAGAGCCCGTCTGGAGGGAGATGGTTGTGTGTGTTTAGTACACACGGTCCGTTGCGTGCTGCAGACGAGGGAGTCGTACAGGATAAACTGGCCGCGCTGTAATTACACTCCTCTTAAGATAAAGTGACTTTACCCACCAACAAAGGTCAAGGATACAGGCTAATTGAGTTGGGATTTTAATTACCATGCATTCATAAGCTCTCTGAGGCATCAGTGGGCCAATGGTGTGGATGGCTTATATGTGGGAGGAAAACAAAGGGCTGTAAATTGAGCTTATTACTGGTCTTCAGTAACGAGGATAACGAGGACTGGCCCACCCTAACGGCCAGGGTCCATTAGCGAGGGCTGCAGGTGCAGCACGGGGCTGGTAAACGCACACTTGGGTCAAACGGGACAGCAGCTGACAGGTTGGGTCCCAAAAGACGTTTATTAACCTATAAACAAGTGCACACTTCTTTTTTTTTTACTCACTGCCTCCTCTCCTTGCTGGAAGAGCTTATTTCACTTCTGCAGTTTAATGGTAAAGCCAATAGAATAACAGACACACTAGCTTAACTGCATCTCCTTTTATGCCACCTTGTTGGAGGTGTGCAGGGGAAAGGGCACGAGACCGGTCTGCTCTTGGTGTCTGGCATCAGTTGGGTGAACAATCTCCAGCTCTAGTATGCTAATTGACACGGGGGTCCAAAGAAACCCTTCGTTAACAGGGCGGTGTGTTCTGCAGGGAGTCTCCGCACAGGCCCTGGGTTTTGGAGCTGCTGTTTGTCGTAAACAGCAATGATTGACTGATGCTTGGGAGATTAATTGCAACCCAAGGTGAAAGTTTGTATTCCTTCTCTCTTCTCTCCATCTCTGGCTGGTTCATTAGGGAGTCATGTGAAGGATTTGGGATCTGCCACGCGAGAGCCCCAGCCCTAGCGAAGCATGTCAAATTAGCAAAAGAGGGGGGAAAACTGTAGCTACAGGGACTCATTAGAGTCCAGGACTGTAAACTCTGCAAGTATTTACTTGGCATGTTTTTTTTTTATCTAAATCTGAAAGTCCTTCAGCATGCATCACTAACAGGCTCGTTTGCAAATACAGTCAGTTATTCTTCCTGAAGTGCTGCTCACAATAAGAAAGGCATTACCTCAAAAATTCAACAGCAATGCCGCATTAATATGTCACTCAGATGTTACGGAACATCTTTTAGCCATTTGCGGGAACAATAGGTGTGTACCTGCTGATGACATGTTTGGCACAAAGGCACACTAATTACAGGCTGGGCTCTGAGAGGCCCACACTGTGAATATATGTCTAAATGGAAACACAATGTAGTGCAAAGTCAGAATATGTCCTTTCCCCTTTTGTTTGTGTGTGTATAATATAGCTTCAGGTCTGCCCCAGGCTAAGACAGCAAACAGCCCCTCAGACTAGTGGTGGTAGCACCATGAGATCAAATTGAACTCCATCTCAAAAGAGCAAAAGTGATCAAACACGTGTTGAGTGAGGGAAGCCTATGCAACTCTAAAGCTCCTTCAATACAGCTCGTGTTTGTCACTCTCAATGTATTATTCACGTACGGTAAAAAATAAAGGATTGTATTGCAAGCTAAAATGACACATGGTAACGTCGGTTCTGTGAAGGAGATGAAAGGAGGTGTCTGTCCGGCCACTCCACGGTCCGCACCTCTGCACGCACCGTCGACGAGTTGCCCCTCGGTTGCTACTGAACACGCCTGCCTTCATTGTTGCCATGGCACCACCTCTCTCCTCCACCTTGCCCGGATGCCAAGCCTGAGCGTGCTCAGTGCGTTCCTGCTCAGTTCAAAGAGACCAGGAGATCAAAGCCTGCGAGCCTCTTTGAAAACGGACAGCTAGACTGTGTGTTCAGCTAATCATTCACTTAAAAAAAAAAAAAAAACTTCACTTCCTAGGGCTGTGCTGTCTGCCCCGTGCCCCCTGCGCTCTTAACTAGACCGGCACTAGGACCTGGAAAACGAGCTGCGGGTCATACGGTGGGGATTGATTGGGGCTGGTTGCCTGGAGTGCTAGAGAGTTTCAGCCCTGGTTAAGCCCCTCCTCCTGCTAACGGGCCGGTTATGCTGCTCTGCATATTTAATGTTGATACGTCAAGATGAAATGATCTACAGAATGAAAAGGAACTGATATTTAATTGCATCACACAACACTAGTAGCAGTGAGATCACAGTTTTTAAAAAGGCATGGCTTGAATCTTCCCGTTTCATTTTAATACTCTGATTAGAAAATTAATGGCTAGTCAGATGCCGTGTTTTACATGTCTAGGTGATGGAAATGCATTTATTGCAGTGAAAATGAATTAAAGTCAAGGGAGAACATGTGGCTGTGTAGCTGTTTACATTTCAATGAGAAATTCAATCAGTGAAAAAAACTAAAAGGAGAAAAGACTATTATTCAGACTACACACACCGTCAACACTATTCCAACATGAGTCTGAAGCAAGCAAAGTAAATATCTGTAACGTCTACATATTCTTGTACCCTCTGTAATCTCACAAACTTATTAAATACTGTCAGGTAAACTGATAAAACCCAACCTACGTTCGTTTTCATGAGACTTTTATCATAAGGTGCCCTGGACTTCTTGGGGAGTCGGATGCTGTCTTTAACTGCAGAGTGATCTCCAATTATCCTGAGACTAACTGTCAAAATGGAGAACTTACCCCTCATGACCCTCACAACTCTTCCATTTAAAACATTCTGACATTTCCATCAATGGCTAAACGTTATAACACTGGCACTGGTGGTTTTCAGTGTTAGTCTAGGAACAATTTCACTGCCTCAGCAGGAGCCCCAAATCATTTCAGTCAGCTAATGCTAAACATGACAACCCGTCCCCATGACAGCATTTTCAGATCAGACTTTGCTTTGAACTGCCCTGTCCTGATGACACTCTGTTTCCACGTCTCTGTCTGCTGAAACAAAGCTGTTAGATTCTTCCCGTTTGAACATTAATATGGATGATAACGGACATAATTATTAGAGGCACGACAAGGACGCAAGGAAGCAAAACAAAGGGCTGTAAATTCAACTCACTACTGATAATAAACCTCACCCCATGATCTTCCAGGACAAACTAGTTTTTTTGCAGAGCTCCAGGCAACGGGGACCGACCCAGTGAACGCACTGTTGAGTATATCATCACATCTACCTGCTCACACCAAATAACAGTCCTATCACAGCAGCTAACCAATACAGGTATTGTGATGTGGACCAATTATCTGACAATGCAGATCCACTAATGATACCGTGTGTAGCTCCAGGGAGAGAAACCTGGCCTCAGTCCAGCATTACAAAACAGAAATAGGAATTAAATGGGATTCAGCTAAGCCTCATAATAATTAATCCTTTGACAGACATGGTACACTGCACAAAAAAGCAAGAAAGACAAATAATGTAAAATAATCACACCAGTATATGTACAACCTCAGAGAGAGACCAGGGCAATGCACGCACGCACGCACACACACACGCACACACACACAGACACACACACAGGACACCAGGGAGCTGTGTTGCTGTTCGGTGGGATGGGTCTGTGGCCCAAATGAGTGCTCGTCAAGGGAACCTGTTCAATCACTGACACAATGGCACTCCATGGGGTTTCATTTTCATACTTAATTTTAAGGAAATAGTGTTTCAAAGAATTAATCGTTTGTTTCAAAGAATGAATCGTTTGTTAACTTTTAACCACGAGTCAATCAGCAAATAGCGCATGACACGGGCGACGACAGGCAGACCAAAAAAGGAGGGAAGCAGACGCAGGTCTGCACCTGTGATGTTTAATGAAACAAGCTCGAATGAAACCAAACACAAAATAACCACAGTGCTGGATCCAAGTGATGTGGCCAACAAAGCGCGCGCGCACACACACACACACACACACGCACACACCACCAGGGAGGGGCTGGGCAAACAATCAGTACAATAAACATCAGATAAACAATAAAAACATTAAACATAAGCCACCTGCCTGCCAACACCATGTTTTTAGGAGCCTACCGACAGGGGGTGGGTATCACGACAATGTAATGTTACATGGGATATAAAATTCTTTATAAATTCTTTATAATGACACACAAAATACCAGTTAATGAGAAACCAAGGCAGACAACTGTGATCTATTTTACATTTGCTCTTAGATGTTCATTGATAATGTCGCAAACCTCTATGCATATTAAAGTCATAATATACATAGCAATAAAACTCAACATTGAGAAAAATATTATAAGGTTCTCCTACTGCACGTGCCATAGCATGCACTTACAGTGGTTGACAGCATATACACTATTCAAGTAAGACGTTAAAATGACATGTGGGACAGGCGTGGTCAGATCTCTACACGTGTGGGACAGGAGTGGTCAGATCTCTACACGTGTGGGACAGGAGTGGTCAGATCTCTACACGTGTGGGACAGGAGTGGTCAGATCTCTACACGTGTGGGACAGGAGTGGTCAGATCTCTACACGTGTGGGACAGGAGTGGTCAGATCTCTACACGTGTGGGACAGGAGTGGTCAGATCTCTACACGTGTGGGACAGGAGTGGTCAGATCTCTACACGTGTGGGACAGGAGTGGTCAGATCTCTACACGTGTGGGACAGGAGTGGTCAGTTCTCTACACGTGTGGGACAGGAGTGGTCAGTTCTCTACACGTGTGGGACAGGCGTGGTCAGATCTCTACACGTGTGGGACAGGCGTGGTCAGATCTCTACACGTGTGGGACAGGCGTGGTCAGATCTCTACACGTGTGGGACAGGCGTGGTCAGTTCTCTACACGTGTGTGACAGGCGTGGTCAGATCTCTACACGTGTGGGACAGGAGTGGTCAGATCTCTACACGTGTGGGACAGGCGTGGTCAGATCTCTACACGTGTGGGACAGGAGTGGTCAGATCTCTACACGTGTGGGACAGGAGTGGTCAGATCTCTACACGTGTGGGACAGGCGTGGTCAGTTCTCTACACGTGTGGGACAGGAGTGGTCAGTTCTCTACACGTGTGGGACAGGAGTGGTCAGTTCTCTACACGTGTGGGACAGGAGTGGTCAGATCTCTACACGTGTGGGACAGGAGTGGTCAGATCTCTACACGTGTGGGACAGGAGTGGTCAGATCTCTACACGTGTGGGACAGGAGTGGTCAGATCTCTACACGTGTGGGACAGGAGTGGTCAGATCTCTACACGTGTGGGACAGGAGTGGTCAAAATGGATGGACTTCGTTTAAAGTCTTGATGCTAAAGGGCAGCTCGACTCCCGGGCGGAGGAAGTGGAGTGGGGTGCAGGAGCTTCCTGTGTCCCTGCATTATCCTGACGTGAGGCTGCCCATGTCTCAACACATCCTGTTGGTGCTGGAGCTCACGACTGAGAGGACAGGGAAGTGACCTCAAACGGTGTGGGCCAGGGGACACAGAGGGGGGGGATTTACCTCATTGGACAGGGCGAAAACTAAAACTTGGGAGCAGAGGAGATATTTCTGGCCCCCGTCAATCCCCTCACTACCCTCTCCTGACCCTGTGCCAGGTCATCAATGGTCCAGCGGTGTGTTGAAACCGGACCGGTCAGTCCCTGCCATGCTGCCCGCAGCCGCCCAGTTCCTCCAGCCTGCCGGGGACGGAGGGCATTTTGTGGGGTTGCGGAGGGAGTCCGAAGACAACAGCCTCCGTCTGGCAGCACAGGTTAATGAAAGCTTTTCAAACAGCCCTCCATTTTAGGCCTGGGGAGGTTAATTACAGAGAAGTGTACCGACAGCCGGCCAAGTTGATTGCATGCAAATTATGCAGGGGCTTGCGTGGCCAAAATAACACTAAAGCCCAAAGCACAAAGAGGTGGAGGAGAGGTGGAGGAGAGGTGGAGGAGAGGTGGAGGAGAGGTGGAGGAGAGGCGGAGGAGAGGCGGAGGAGTGGGTTAGGCTGCGCCACCATTTCCCAACAGATTCAGAAAGGCACCGAAGAAGTCGGCGGATGCGGACGACTCCTGGTGGCGTGAGCGGATGCACCCTCTCCACGCCATCGACCCGCACAGCACGCGTCCTTCCAGGCCCGCCGCAGAACTCCTCATTTGTCCTCATCCTTACAGGAGGACGAGATGACATTTATCCATTTTTCATGAAGAGACTTCTACATGCGCACCCAACAAACAAATCAATTTCCCAGCAGTAGATTACGGAGCAGAAACAATAAGTAACCGTAGGACGTGCTTGGCGGCTGGGGACAATTAACTGTGGCGGAAGCTGCAACTGTCTGTGGCGAGCTGATGAGAGGCTCTCTCTTTGAGCAAGTACAGTTCCAACAGACAGAACTGGTTCATCTCAATAGACTCGGGGCACAGTCTGTGAAAACCCAGATCTCTCCAAACAAGACCCCGCGGGGAATATTTAACACCTCATCAGGCAATCTGTTGTATGCTATTTGAGACCAATCTGCCTAAAAGATACATATTCATCACAGGAACTCATCGGAATGCAGTGACAGATGATGGAACGGCAAACTTATGTTCAAAACCTTTGCTACGCCATTAAAGGACAGAAAACGTATCTTAAGATCAAGCAACGGAGACGGTTGTTTTCATTCACTCTCTTATTCTTTACAACACAAATCACAGATCATCACAGGGCTTTTAAGGCTCAATTAGCTCTGCAGAAACACTGATAAATTCGCATTCACTTAAGACATCCTTCCTGCCCCCAAGCTGGAAATCGATTACTTCCCCGATATGGCCTCTGAATTGCTTGGCTGTTCAACAGTATCTGGTGTGCACGTGGAAGGCATTCCGATCTTTCAGTTCATGTTCAGTACCGTTATAAAGTTTCGAGCTGTGCGTAACGCACCGCAGGAGTGTGATAGAGTGGACGCAACAATGCACCCCGGATTAGATAGAGATGTTGGAGCTGTGTTAAGGGATCAGAGACGTGGAGGCTCAGCCGTGCAGGGTAATCAGGGCAGGAGATAAGTTGAGCGGGGAGGTGCGCTCAAGAGGGAGGAAGAACCAGGCAAACGAGGTAGCGTGGGAGCCGCTATGGCAACACAGGCTGCTTTGTGGCGCGGCCGGCGACGCGCTAGGTTCGCGCCAAGGATGAAGTGAACACGATAGCTTTGGTGCGGTTCAATGGAACCAAAACGAGACGAGTGAACAAAGCCTGTCGGACACAGCACGGTTGGCTGGGTACTGGGGCTTCAATCGCTCACTGGTCATCAGTGGTTTACTCCTATTGTATCACTCTGTTTTAATTCTTTCTAAAATCTGCAGACAAGAAAATGCTGGCTTTTATTTTGAAAGGTCTTTCGAAACTTGGCAAGGTGAACGTGAGGGATTCTACAAATCACTCTGACCCTCTGGATCATGGAGCTGGGAACCAATAGCGCACAGTCCACTGCAGTTAGCTCGTGTTAATTTATTTCATAATGGAATTAGCTGCAGGGATCATGTGGTGAATTTGAATAAAAGGGGAGGGGGGGTACCTTTGCCCTTGAACCCTGCACTGATAAGCACATGCTAGCCAACCGTATACATCGGAGCTGCAAAGGAAAGCAGGAGTGTGTACATTATAATAAATTATATGCCAATATATTCATTTCTGAGGCTCAAGGTACATGCTGGGAAAATAAAGTCAGCAAGGCAGGCTACCTAAATGCCTCTGACTTACCTCTAATACACAAATTAATTTCTAATCTCATTTTATTCTTCTAGCCCATTAAAGAACTACCGCTGAGTTTTAAGTAGCAAGCAATAATCAAATACAGCATGGCCAAAAACAGTTTCTTAGAAAAAATGACTGAACTTTAACTTTTTACTCCAGTAATTACTGCACTCAGTGGATGTAAATCTGCTCAAAAGCAATAAAATGCTGCCAGCCTGACACATACTTTAAAACAAAGGTTAAGAGCAGCACACCGAGGAAACATGCATTTGACATTTATACTGTCGTACATGAGTGTTGCTGTGGTAAGAAACAGCCTGTGTTGTCTCTAGTGACAACCATCTTAAAACTCAGTCTCCTGCAGTGCATAATCACATTTCTACAATTCATAAAAAGTGCACAGCCCAGACACTGCGGTTCATAATGGCTCCCCATCTATTTTTGATCATTTCCTTGCAACCTCTCTCAGGTCTGTAAAGGTTTGCATATTCTCATTATTTCCAGGCCACACTCCCCCCCCCTCCCCCCCAAGGCTCAGCGCGTGTGCGGGTTGCCAGTCTTGTTCTCCCAATCCCCCTGCCGTGTGGGTTCCTGCAGATGAGCCCCTTGGTGGGTCAGCCTGGGGAGTGTTTCTGACTCTGCCAGCCATCAGGCAGAGCTAAGCGCTAGCTTACCCCCAGTGGGGCAGTGGGCCCAGGCCCATGGAGGCTCTGCTCAAACCTTAACCATAGTGATCCCAGGCAAAGACTCACCATGCAGGACACCCTGTGGTGATAAGCAAGCCCGTCCTGCAGAAAGGGCTGCCATTAAAAAGACCTGGAAACACTTTTAATCCGGCACCATTTAGCAATCATATACTGCATTGCCATTGCCTGGGAGAGTACCCAGAGCCCCTGACACTAGTCAACACTGAGCAGGTGTTACATACACCAGTCCGAACCCCCACATGCCTCTGAACCACATATACACAAAATATTCTCTATCAGATAAAGGACTTTCTCCCAGAGCTTGTTTTATTTACAACAAAACAAAAGGAATCTTCTCGGCAGAAATCGCAATGGGACTTTACCTCTGTGGCTGTCAATTGTGCAATTTGCATCATGTGTTGGCAAAGAATAAGAAGTGTACATCTTGCATGTGTTTAAGAGAGTGGTCTCATGTGCTGCACTTCAAAATGTTGCATCTGTAAGGAAAGAGCATCCACACGACAATTACACTGACTACACGCAACCCAGGTCCCGCGAGGGGACCACACCCCTCTCACTTTCGTGAAGAACTTAGGCAGAAATAAAAGTCCCTTATCTCAGGTACAAAG
Organism: Brachyhypopomus gauderio; assembly: GCF_052324685.1. Taxonomy (NCBI): domain Eukaryota; kingdom Metazoa; phylum Chordata; class Actinopteri; order Gymnotiformes; family Hypopomidae; genus Brachyhypopomus; species Brachyhypopomus gauderio. Next base: position 16,174,905 of record NC_135213.1, read on the forward strand.
TCACTTGGTAACATAGCGCTGCCCCTCCAAACTTCAAACAATGTTCATTATGTACAAATACGAGCTAAAGATTCAAAATGTTCGGCTAGGAGCTCACAAACATAAGAGCACACAAAGAAAACTTTGAGGCCTCAAGCTTTATCGTGCAAGCCGTAAGCACTGTTCCAAAACCATTATTTCCCTGCAAACTACTCCAGCCATTGTTATGAAAGAGGTACGTCTGACCAAGGGGTGAAAATGAAAAACAGCTCTCTTGATAATGCAGCCAATTCTTGTTTTCCATTTCAAATCTTTCCGTCTACGAAGGGACTTGGCTGGCATAATCAGAGACTATTCAGTTGTGGAGAAAACCCGAGGTCAAAACAAAGTCTCCTCCAACTGAGCTACAGCAGGGCGAGAGTGAATTGAGGCTTTTTTTTTGTTTTTTCTTTCCCACTCAGCCCTTTTCTCTCCCAGCGAGTAATGGGAGAACGTTATTGAAGGTGGCTTTGTGCGATCTGCCATGATGAATATTGATACTGAGGCAAAGTTATTTTTACCAAAAGCAGCTTGTCCGGCTCCCCATTCTCAGCGAACCCCGATTTGCTCTGATCCAGATAAAAATAAATATATATGCAAAGCTCTCTGGCGCCCGGGGGCTGTGCAGGCAAGACAACTGCGGAGCACTCTTTAAAATATTCTGCCTTCAGAGCATTTACTCTTCGAACACTCCTGCCTGCAGAGCCTCTGAAGCAACCTGCAGCCTTTCTGCGGAAAAATGGAGAAACAGAGATATGCGCCACAAAGCTGCCCTGTCCTGAGAATGAACCTGATCCCACACCGGGCGTCCAGAGGAGGCCTGACGACAGCAGCCTCCAAAATAGAGACTTGCAGCAGCAAGAGGCGAAACGCCTGGGGATCGTGGGCCCTGCGCTTACTGGTGCGTCTGACAAACGTATGACGGACCACGGACGCTGGAATACTCCACGGAGGTACGGCGGGGTACGCAACTTGGCACGAGTCGAGCCCTGCACGCCTGACGGGGGGAGTGAGGACTCAGCAGAAAAGCAAAGGAGGGAACAGAAGCCAGCAGATGGTTCAGGTCCAGGAGGAGAGGGGAATGCGGCGTAATTTAACATCCCATTAGCCATGTTCGACATGCGGCCCCTGACGGACCCAAGCAGGGAAAAGGCTACAGCAAACATCCACTGGCGGTGTTGTCGGGTCGTACTGCATGCCGAGTCGTTTGGCGAGGTGTGTGTGTGTGTGTGTGTGTGTGTGTGTATACGCTGGCAAGTTTGTCTGGTGAAGCATACTGCAGATGTTTTCATGACTTCCTGCCCGACCCTCTTGTTGGCAGGCGCCCTGTTTTCATAACAAGTTAAATGTATACACAACACTCACTAACAGAGCATTATTCATTAACGCAGCTGAACACCTGCCAACACGCAATTCCTGGAGGAACGCGACGCTGCTAGCATAGACACTCCGCAACCACGACGTCGATGCATCGCTCGTGGCTGGAACATGAAGGACCCAGATGCTTCACACACTCCCGTCCCCTCGGAGACCTGGGATCATGTTTATCCAGCGCTTTACACGCCGACTACGCAGTGTTTCAACTGGGCGGGAGCGGTCGCCTCACATCTGAAGAGACACATAAAGCGTTTGTGCGTTTCAGTGTTCTCGTTTCTCTCCCGACTGGCAGTCGCTATGGTCGCCCACGAGACTTCAGTACCTGAAGTGCGTTGGAGGAGGATACGTTTCACAAAGGCTGGAACAGTTGAGCTAATGCTCAAATGATTTTCCTCCCCCATAAATGCTCCATGACAGACATATTAAACTAAATTCTAGGAAGCCTTAGACATTTCTGCTCAGTTAGACCCCGTGATGATACAAGAGCCTCCAGGTGTTTAGGTTATCAAAGCAAAGAAGTACCTGATGTCATTACTTAGGATGTTGTCTTGGTTGAAAAGGCGCAATTATTAGTGAAAGTACAGAGTTACAGAGCAAAAACCAGCAGACCAGAGTTATTCTCGTCTGAAATAACTGGAATCCAGTTTCTAGTCATTTATAATCACTGGTAGTTAACGGAGCAGTTAACAGAAGTGTCTGACCTCTTTGTCATCACACTTGACTCCTTGGTAAAGGGACGACAGGAAACCTGTTGTACCTGGAGTTTTAGGGATTAGAATTTCAGTACTTATGTCTTACGACATTCATTAACTACTAGTAATTACAAACTCCAAAATCATATTTTGGACATGAGGCCAACAGGTCAAAGCCTCTGTTGTAGACACTAGGTGCTCATCTAGCATCTAGCTGTCCTAGCTGAATAGCCCTGTGCTATGTGCGAGATGTGTAAACACTGATATTTGTGTTTGCAGTCCTTGCTTACTAGAGGTCTGCGTATCCTGCTTCATTTACGACTGTGCAATTTTCATGATTAATTCATTTAATTCGAATAAATGATTTTTAACACAATTTTCAGAAAATGTGATTACAGAGATTGTTAAAAAGAAACATAATGAAAACAGGCAGCAGGTTACAGGGAGCTCATGGGAAAGGATACATGCCTTTAATGATATGCGAGTTTAGGCAGGACACACAAGTGATGAGTGATGTTTAAGTGGGTCAAACCCGTTCTCATTACCTTAACACAGCCCACAGTCAGATAAGCACACAGCCAGAAAACATCAGAAGACGATGTAAAATGCAGAGACACGTGGTGAAACATGGATGTAATTACGATTACCGACAACACAAGACAGGAAGACCAGAGTAAGTACACAGACACATTAGGGCAAATGAAGATACAGGTGCAAATGGAGAAGGATGGGTGGGGGGCAAAAGGATGGGTGGGGGGCAAATCACCAAACAACTATGCAAAGTTACGCAAAGCACAAGATAATTATATTAGAGGAGGAACTGGAATCTATTTGAAAGGTCAGATGTGGAATATATATATATATATGAAATGTATTAAACCTATTAATAAATTAAAGTGGAATGTATGCTGAAAGGCACCTGATGCTTGTTTCAGCACACACACACACACACACACACACACACACACACACACACACACACACACAAGCTGCCCTCCAATGCCCAAAACATCTGCTACAAGAGCCATTTCATTGTGCAGTGCTGCTGCATATGACACGAGGATCAGCCAGGTACGACACTACTGATGTAGCAGCATTCTAGAACAGATGCAGCTAAAAATAAACAAAATAATATACAAATAAAATAATATTAAAATAATTGTAATACAAAAATTTTAAATTGCTTTTACACATGCACAGTTTTGTTTAACTTTTTTTTTGGGTCTGTTACTGACATTTAACAGAAACATTTTCTGACATTTTTCCACCACTTGCCACTGAAGAGTGTGCTGATTATTATGACTGCATGTCCACAGTGATCCTAATAAAATATATAAACAAACTTCATTTTCTAATTGCATTATGCAAGGACTATAAAATATTAAAATGAATCAAACATCCTCAAAGAGTGTGAAAGAAATCAAGATTTTTTTTTTTGCAGTACCGTTCAGCTCATATAGCATCATATATTCATATGTTAATCCTATTTACAGATTGATACTTTTACTATTGCAATAGATCAACTTTACTGGGATGTATTGCAATTTCCAGATGCTGTGCAATGTTTTCTAAATACACTGGTGATTTGTGATCTGGATTACATAAAGCAATATTTTGGCTGTTTGGTTAGTATGAACGCCTCCATACAACAAAAGACTCAGCCTAACACAAGCCTGAGCCTAACACACGCCTGAGCCTAACGGGCTGTCTGCTGCCCCACACGCTGCTACGTTTGAACGAGCCATGTGGCGAATTCCTTAACGTCAGCCAGTTCATCATCACTGCTATCATATTTGACGCTAATGAAGGAAGAACCTGAGCCTTTGATCTGAACTGTTAGCCACGCCCCTTACATGCGGCTCGCTGTGGAAACAGCTTACCAGACATAACGTGTGTTTGCGCATATGTCACATACATCATCAAAGTTGTCCACTGAGTAAATACATTCTCGAGTGTGTGTCTGAGAGAGATAGAGATGTCAGTAACACAGCCATCGTAGAGTGAGCAGGAGAGAGGGGGAGAAATGTCAAACCCATCTAACCCCGTCAACGTCTGACGCAAAGTGGTTCCAGTCAAACCCGTACGACTGACACCCACGATGCCCCAATCTACAGGGCTTTGTTTTCTTCTTCCTGCCGCTGCTTTCTGCTTCCCTCTTAAACAAGAGGCCTGATTTATTTACTGTGACCTTTAAAGCACCTGCAGGCATTTATTGTTTTGTTTTTTGTCTTTTTCAAAGCTAACAATCAAACCTACGGCTGCTACAGGTGGATGGTGATGGAGACGGGAGTGGTGAGATGGGGTAGTTGTGGTGATGGTGGGAGACTGAGGTGGGGTAGTTGTGGTGATGGTGGGAGACTGAGGTGAAGGTAGTTGTGGTGATGGTGGAACACTGAGGTGAAGGTAGTTGTGGTGATGGTGGGAGACTGAGGTGGGGTAGTTGTGGTGATGGTGGAACACTGAGGTGGGGTAGTTGTGGTGATGGTGGAACACTGAGGTGGGGTAGTTGTGGTGATGGTGGGAGACTGAGGTGGAGGTAGTTGTGGTGATGGTGGAACACTGAGGTGGGGTAGTTGTGGTGATGGTGGAACACTGAGGTGGGGTAGTTGTGGTGATGGTGGGAGACTGAGGTGGGGTAGTTGTGGTGATGGTGGAACACTGAGGTGGGGTAGTTGTGGTGATGGTGGGAGACTGAGGTGAAGGTAGTTGTGGTGATGGTGGGAGACTGAGGTGGGGTAGTTGTGGTGATGGTGGGAGACTGAGGTGAAGGTAGTTGTGGTGATGGTGGAACACTGAGGTGGGGTAGTTGTGGTGATGGTGGAACACTGAGGTGGGGTAGTTGTGGTGATGGTGGAACACTGAGGTGAAGGTAGTTGTGGTGATGGTGGAACACTGAGGTGGGGTAGTTGTGGTGATGGTGGAACACTGAGGTGGGGTAGTTGTGGTGGTGGTGGAACACTGAGGTGGGGTAGTTGTGGTGATGGTGGGAGACTGAGGTGGGGTAGTTGTGGTGATGGTGGAACACTGAGGTGGAGGTAGTTGTGGTGATGGTGGAACACTGAGGTGGGGTAGTTGTGGTGATGGTGGAACACTGAGGTGGGGTAGTTGTGGTGATGGTGGAACACTGAGGTGGAGGTAGTTGTGGTGATGGTGGAACACTGAGGTGGAGGTAGTTGTGGTGATGGTGGAACACTGAGGTGAAGGTAGTTGTGGTGATGGTGGAACACTGAGGTGAAGGTAGTTGTGGTGATGGTGGAACACTGAGGTGGGGTAGTTGTGGTGATGGTGGAACACTGAGGTGGGGTAGTTGTGGTGATGGTGGAACACTGAGGTGGGGTAGTTGTGGTGATGGTGGAACACTGAGGTGGAGGTAGTTGTGGTGATGGTGGAACACTGAGGTGGGGTAGTTGTGGTGATGGTGGAACACTGAGGTGGGGTAGTTGTGGTGATGGTGGGAGACTGAGGTGGGGTAGTTGTGGTGATGGTGGGAGACTGAGGTGGAGGTAGTTGTGGTGATGGTGGAACACTGAGGTGGGGTAGTTGTGGTGATGGTGGAACACTGAGGTGGGGTAGTTGTGGTGATGGTGGAACACTGAGGTGGGGTAGTTGTGGTGATGGTGGGAGACTGAGGTGGGGTAGTTGTGGTGATGGTGGGAGACTGAGGTGAAGGTAGTTGTGGTGATGGTGGGAGACTGAGGTGAAGGTAGTTGTGGTGATGGTGGGAGACTGAGGTGAAGGTAGTTGTGGTGATGGTGGAACACTGAGGTGAAGGTAGTTGTGGTGATGGTGGAACACTGAGGTGGGGTAGTTGTGGTGATGGTGGGAGACTGAGGTGGGGTAGTTGTGGTGATGGTGGGAGACTGAGGTGGAGGTAGTTGTGGTGATGGTGGAACACTGAGGTGGGGTAGTTGTGGTGATGGTGGAACACTGAGGTGGGGTAGTTGTGGTGATGGTGGAACACTGAGGTGGGGTAGTTGTGGTGATGGTGGAACACTGAGGTGAAGGTAGTTGTGGTGATGGTGGGAGACTGAGGTGAAGGTAGTTGTGGTGATGGTGGGAGACTGAGGTGAAGGTAGTTGTGGTGATGGTGGGAGACTGAGGTGAAGGTAGTTGTGGTGATGGTGGGAGACTGAGGTGAAGGTAGTTGTGGTGATGGTGGGAGACTGAGGTGGGGTAGTTGTGGTGATGGTGGAACACTGAGGTGAAGGTAGTTGTGGTGATGGTGGAACACTGAGGTGGGGTAGTTGTGGTGATGGTGGAACACTGAGGTGGGGTAGTTGTGGTGGTGGTGGAACACTGAGGTGGGGTAGTTGTGGTGATGGTGGGAGACTGAGGTGGGGTAGTTGTGGTGATGGTGGAACACTGAGGTGGGGTAGTTGTGGTGATGGTGGAACACTGAGGTGAAGGTAGTTGTGGTGATGGTGGGAGACTGAGGTGAGGGTAGTTGTGGTGATGGTGGGAGACTGAGGTGGGGTAGTTGTGGTGATGGTGGAACACTGAGGTGAAGGTAGTTGTGGTGATGGTGGAACACTGAGGTGAAGGTAGTTGTGGTGATGGTGGAACACTGAGGTGGAGGTAGTTGTGGTGATGGTGGAACACTGAGGTGAAGGTAGTTGTGGTGATGGTGGAACACTGAGGTGAAGGTAGTTGTGGTGATGGTGGAACACTGAGGTGAAGGTAGTTGTGGTGATGGTGGGAGACTGAGGTGGGGTAGTTGTGGTGATGGTGGAACACTGAGGTGGGGTAGTTGTGGTGATGGTGGAACACTGAGGTGGGGTAGTTGTGGTGATGGTGGAACACTGAGGTGGGGTAATTCTGGGGGCTGAGATTTCAGTGCCAGCATGAAACAGGCTTTGCTGAAATCAGTATTGTTACATGAGAAAAAAAAATCACTCAAGACAAAACTGCAGTCCCTTATTCTACTTTATTTTGCCTTGCACACACAAATATTCAGCTTGCTACTACTGCAAATCTTATCTGCAAACTGTGATGTGTGTTTGTGTCAGGGAAGGGGCGGGTTAGACCGAGAACTCACAGAACCCAAAAGCAAAAACTGCCACAGTAAAGTGTTTAAGAACGATCTTAATTATTGAGGATAGGACCAAGAAGAGCGTGGTGATAGAAGGGGAGAGAGAGAGAGAGAGAGAGAGAGAGAGAGAGAGAGAGAGAGAGAGAGAGGGGGAGACGGGAGAGAGAAGGGGGGAGACAGGGGAGAAAGAGAAGGGGGAGACAGGAGAGAGAGGGAGAGAGAGAGAGAGAGAGAAGGAGAGGCAGGGGAGAAGAAGAGAGATGGAGGGAAGAAGGAAACCATAAATCCTGGCTGAATAAGTGAGCTGTCCAGCTTTTCTTGCTGCTCTCTAACTGTCACCAGGGCTTACAACAGAAGGACTGTGTGTGTGTGTGTGTGTGTGTGTGTGTGTGTGTGTGTGTGTGTGTGTGTGTCTCTGGCTATTCCCACTGTGCCTGGCCCCTCTCCCACCCTGCTCTGGGTCCCTCTCTCCCATGCAGCTTAAGGAGAGCAGGAGGAAATCTTTCTCCATAGTGAGAAATGCCCATGTAACACTTAAGAAAAAAAGGAGAGTATCCCCATTAGGAGAGTCACTGAAACAGGCCAGAGTCATTCTCCTTCAGCTCCTCCCTCCTCCGCCCCTCCTCCGCATCCTCGCTTGTCCTCCCTCTCTCTCTCTCTCTCTTCCTTTCCCTGCACCATTCTCTCTGCCTCTCCCACACAGTAATTTAAAGCCGTCACAAACAAATCCTCCTCGTAGACCTTTTGGAAATGTCAGGTTTCGTCAGGCTGCCTGTCGGCCCTCTCAAAGCCAAAGCCCCTTCAGAAAGAAACGTCGCCGCGGCGACCGGCGAGGTTCCACATGCATATTTATGGGCGTCGCTCTCCCGGCAGCCGACGCCCTCGTCCCTCCAGACGAGAGAGACACTCCAGCACCACCTCCACCATCTCCTCCTCCCTCAGCCTCCCACCACCGGGGGAGAAGAAAGGAGATGTAGGAAATGTAGGAAAGGTGGATGAAGAAACAGAGAGGAGGCGAGGGAGGGAGGGGGAGAGAGAGATAACTGTCACACTCTGCCCTGGGAGAAGTTTATGTTGCTATCTAATGTAAGCAGCACGATGTGTCAGCGGATCCAACAAGAGTCTATGCTCACTGGTTGTCGTAACCCCCCCCCCCCCCCCCCTCCCTCCATCTTTTCCCCATCCTTCCTCATTCTTTCCCTCTCTCCAACTCCCTCTCTCTCTCCTCCTATCATTGCATTATCAGGCCAGCGATCTCAGGCTTTAATATGGCTGCCAGTATGATGGCGGGGCTTCAATAACAATGCAATGGTCTTTCTCAGCGGTTGCTCCGTGTCACCGGGGCTCCCTGCCGGGTGCAGATGGCACATTGTCTGGGGTTTCCGAAAACATTGCGGACTGGAGGCGAGCGCGTCGTCCGGCAGCTGCCCCCGGTGCACCAGCGTCTCTTCTGGGGCTGTTTTAATTCTTGCAAATGATGACCTTGTTGCCGCGACTGGTATCCGAGTGTCAGAGGGAAGTAAAAAAAATAAATAAATTAAAAAAAACCCACAACAAACAAAAGAAGGGGCTGTTTAGTGAGAGGAGCAGATTGAGGGGGTGTGTGGGGCAGTGGGGAGAGACGCACGGCTCTACTGCGGGAGACGTGCAGCTCCTGAAGGGGAGAGACCAGCACTGGAGAGGGAGACGAGACAGACACTTCATTTACTAGACAACCGCACCGACAACACGCCTAATCCATTTACTAACAGATGATGATGATGATGATGATGATGATGATGCCGGTCTGTCGCAGTCACCTT
>NC_135213.1:16186322-16188822 GCF_052324685.1 Brachyhypopomus gauderio
TTCGGGAAACCACGCCCACCACATCACACCTCCGGGCTGCTACCAGAGCGAAGACAACACACTTGTGTGGGAGCTACTCTGCCCACAACAGCTGTTTACAGATACAGGATCTGGATGGCTCTCTGTCATGGAAGGCATACACTTCACTTAACTTACTCAACTCTTCTCAACCGTGTTCTTTCCCCTTTCTCTGTAGGCTGGATTATATTTCTTTAAGTCTTTCTGTACAAAACACACAGTCCCTGGACTTCTGCGCACACTCCAGGAAAGCCTTATTCAATATCGCTGCATATTTCCTGCATTTCAGAAACAAACAACTTGACAAGATTCTGTAGTAATACTCCCCAGCCACATCTGGCAGAAGGAAGCATCCCTCTCGGGGACGCAAGGGCGCTCGGCCTGGAGGAAACCCTGAGTGGATTATATTAGCACCCAGCAGAGCATCAATTAATAGGCATTAATACAACTGCAGCAGCATTACGCTACAAGGGAGCAGAACGGCACCGATAATTGCGGCATTTCGCAATGGCAACACGAGTCCAAACTAGCCGAGTGGGGTCTTAACACGAGATCATCGCAACGTTGCACATCAGCAACCTCAAGCCAACACAACAGTACCAGACCCGATAAAGGTGAACACCCCCCCCCCCCAAAAAAAAGCCATTCCGTAAATAACCAACAAGATTTTTTTTTCCACGATTCGTATCACTTTCTCCTCTTTTCACTTGATTTATGTGTTTATGCAACAACAAAATAAATAAATAAAAACTCTAAAAAAATAAAAAAATTTTAAAAACACACTGGAATATCCGATTAACAAGTCTCAAGAATATATTGAAAGATACAATATCCAAAATCCATCTAGCACCTTGTCCAAAGGCACAAACAGTGTGTAACCTGAAAAGACAAAGTCAGTGTAACTACGGTGTGCAGCGTACACGCTCTGAGACGTAGCCTACATGCACACAGCATACGGCCTGTGCCTCCGCTCTAATTATAATCTATCTCCAGTTATACTCACCAGTGGTGGATGTGTCCTGTTCAGTCCGTGGGTTGTGCTTCACCCTTTCACTCCCCATAGAGTGTGTGTGTGTGTGTGTGTGTGTGTGTGTGTGTGTGTGTGTGTGTGTGTGTGTGGTACAAGCTGCAGGATTAGAAGGCCTGTTTTCTAACGTGATTACACGGCCCTCAGCCTCTTCCTATAAAGAGACCTCCAGAGGCACCGTTCCTCTTCTCTTCCCTCTCCCATTCCTCCTCTCATCTGCACTTTTTCTTTCATCCCTTCCTTGGCACATCATCAGCTTTGATACCCATCATGACAGTACATTAAATAAAGACTGATTGAAGAACAGAATAAGCAGAGTGATCCTCCTCTCTGTGTCCTGTACTAATGTCTACTGTCTCCATAATGATAATCACCTCCAACCTGGAACACCTCCACCAGCTAATGCTCTACTTGGACTGGTGCTTGATAATGCTGTCAGATTCCTGTGTTTAGTCTAGCCATCACTGGTCCATTCGCTCAAAAACAACAGGACCTGGATCTGGTTACCATGTGGTGTGGACTTAGACTGAGAATGATCAAAAATAAAAATAAAATACATCAGACTGACTTATTTATCTAAAAATGGATTGAGACTCACTGTGTTATCTCATTACCAAGAACAAACCTACACAGTGCTGCTACTTTTACAAAACTGCTGAATAGCCCTGAAGGCTTATACGTTTGGTGACGGTCGAAGTTTAGAGGATCTGAGACAGCAAGCAAGGAAGAAACACAGAGAGTGTATAGAAGAAAGAAAGAAAAATAACATTACAGTGAGAGATCCCCTCCCTCTCTTCTTTCAATCGTCCTGTTTAGCAGCAAGCTAACCGGAGGGCAGGCAGTCTGTCTTTCACAGTTTACTCCCTCACCTCCCTGTTTAGTGGAGGCGTCACCAGTGATTAGCCATGGCCTGCATCCAATCAATCGTGCATGAACCTCAGGCTAATGAGCATGGAACTTTCCCCACGCTGAAGAGACAGCCGCAGTTGCAATCCAGACACTTTTGAAGGGAGTACAAAAAAAAACAAGAAAAAGGTAACAACGGTCTGTGGAGACCAATCAAAATTACACATTCAAATTGACCCGCCCTTCTCTCTCAAGCTAAATGTGACGAGGCCCGTCCCGCCAAGCGCCCTCATTTCTATTGCTTCTTTCTTTGTCTCCACTGGACTAACAGCAGCTCTGACAAGAGTGTTGAGCCATGAAGCACAAACTCTGCATTGTCTATGAAATCATGTGCCACCATCAAGGCAGACTAATAACACACACACACACACACACACACACACACACACACACACACACACACACACACACACAAAAAAACCCAAAACTAACTAAACCACAGCTTGGCCAACCTGATGTGTATTAGCATGCCTAAGGAATGAATCACTAGTGTGACACTTCACTTCACTACTGGCTCCAGAGAACTCCTGCAGGTACACAAGCTTGCAC
>NC_135213.1:16198822-16273822 GCF_052324685.1 Brachyhypopomus gauderio
GCGAAGACACCAAATCGCATTGTGTGGATTCATTTGGAAGACGTTAGTCTATAGGATTTGTGCAGCACTGCTAGCTCTTCACCTTTATTTCAACAGGGACTTTTAAAATGACAGCACTGAAGCTCACATGGAGCACACGCTGCTCCTGTAGAGGTCCAGTCGCTCCTGACAAGCGTTTACACGTGCGTTGGTGTTCCTAAGTTGTCCTTTGTGTTGCTAAAAAATGCCCAAGACTGCAGCTCTTCCTGAAGGGATTCTAAGAGGGGTTTAACAGGGTGCTCCACATTATTTAACAGCTAAAATGCTTGCTGCTTCAGATTCCCCTTTTGCAGGTCAAGTGAGAGTACAAAAAGTACTAATCTCATATAGAACATCTGCTTTCCTAAAAATATTTTGCAGATCACACCAAGAATAGTAAATCACTCGTGGCATCTTATATGCCTGCTCAGTTCCTGCAAATATCTGACAAATGTTAAGGTGCAGTTAATGTTCTTGATAAAGCATGATGCAGTCTATAATCCTTCAACACAGAGCCACGAGCAGCCATCTGCAATACCTCAGCAAGTTCAACAATTTAAACGCTGCACAAGGTTTGTTTGCATTCTTACTCATGCAGTTTTTTTTTTTTTTTGCCTTCATTACTTGGTGATATTGATATTAGTAAACAGAGTGCTTGAGGTATTAGGCTTTGATCCACAGTCCGCAGGTCTGTAAATGAACCTGGACTTTCTGGCCTCGGTAAGAAAGTACTTCTTCTGTCAGGTGCTCATTGGTTTCCCACATTGTAATACTTCTGGCTGGCTTGGCTCACGACTATTGGACGGAGGCATAGACAATTATCAACATTGTGGCAATGAGTAGGTTCCATTTAATCAAGTGTTTTGTTTGTGCTTTTTAATCTGCCTGCGTGGTGAACCAGGTGTCCTCTTGTACCAGTGCCAGATATTTTGCGGCCACAATAAGCACATTATAGGGACATTTTCAGTTTAGGGACTGTGCTAACTACAAAATTATTAAGTGATTCCTATAGATCCGAAGGGCTTTTCTCCTACTTTCCGTATGTTTTTGTTCTGCTACCTCATTAAGAGAAGTATCCCAACAAGTATAAATGCACATTATGTTGAAACATTTTAAATTTCTTGCACCAAGAAGCAGATTCACATCTAGCCATGTGCCTGGGTATTAGGCTTATATGTGGCTTTCCTCTCTGTTCAGTGAGACGGTGCCTCCCCATCAACACAATGTGTCTGATGGAGGTGGCGCTCATGTGGCCTTTTGTTTATACTGTGCTTTTCTGTTGCACGTGTGTGTCATATGTTTTGATTTTGTTCCACGCCCCACTCAGATGTTGTGTATTTAGTCTCATTCATCATGTCACCAGGGTGTCATTGCGTTATTCTTTTTATCAGCCCCTTGTTTTTTCGTTTGGTTGTTGGTCAGTAATGTTATGCTGGGATTCTTTACTTGCTTTTGTGCACTTATGTTCACTAAACTCTTTTTGCACTCTCACACCCATGACATTCAGAAACTTTACTGCTGCTCATGATTCAAAGCTGATAAAAGAAACAGCTGCAGAGTGAAACCACTTATTCAGGAATATCCACAACATGTCTTTTTTACACAACTAATTGACATTTAAATAGGACTTTTAACTTTTCATTTTTAGTTATTATACTTTAGGTTCCATTGAGTTCAATTCCTGTATATGCAATTATTATTACTATTACCATTATTACAATTTTTGCTGCTGTTTGAGATGCAGAGAAAACTGGACACACGTGCCGAGTCGAGCAATGTTTATTAAGAGTAATTCATATCTCCTCCATGTTAAAGCAGTTCATGGTCTAACAACCAGAACAAAACCGGGAAACAACACATGAACAAAACAGCAGGGAAGAGCAAGGAATAAAGGCCAGCAAAACAAAAAAACACAATTACAACAATGGAAGCCAGAGAAAGGGGTATATAAAAACAATGACGTACAAGCTAAATCAGGAAGGCATGGGGAGTAAATACATAGGATGATCAAGGACAATTAAACACAGGTGGATACAAGGAAGGGAGGAGACACACAATGCAGAAAACGTGGGGTCAAAACTGAAACACGAATAAATCCACGTGGGATCTCTCAAGGTGAGAGAACCTGACTTTTATTGTTATTATTATTATTATTATTATTATTAACACACACTATTAGTATTATTATTAACATAACACACATTTTTTTTACAATTATTCTTATTATAGTTCACTCTGAGATTCTGATACCAAGACTCCTATTCCTATTGCCAATCATAAATGTTACTGGGAAACTTTTACATTAGTCTGAAAACCTGGACTAGCCACACAAAGTGTATTTGATTACGTTTGGAACTAAATTCTCCAAGGTGACAGAGCTGCAGGAACAAAGCCAACCCTCTATAACTCTGTCTCAAGGAGTAATGGTTATGTATTATCTCTCAATCAATACGTGTAGAACAATCATAATGTTCTGTTGTGGTGTGACAGAGGTTGAATTATGTCCTTTGATTAGTGTAGGCTATTACTTGGGCTTTCTGCCTCAGCAGATATCCCAAATGGGGTCGAGACAAGCTATGCTGTATCTCACATTTAAACATGCCACATTTAGCCCTCTGAATAGCATCCCATGAGTGGAAGCCAGACAAAGAGAGCTGTTCAGTGCTCAGCAGGGAAAGAAAAGAACTAAATGGTGAAGAATGCCCAGGAGCTTAGCAGCTCTCAGCCAACATCCAAAACCACAAAGACAACTCCACCCCCCCACCACCACCTCCAAAATAAGAGCACCCGTTCTGTGCATGTTTTGGTGTTTTAGACGAAATCTAATTGTGGCACTGTTGTGTTCTTCTGTGTGATGGAAAATGAGAACAATTCCTCTTCGCAACATGATAAGTCACTGGGAGTAACTGTCAGAGTCTCCCAGGACATATGACACAGGGTTTGAATGGTGGACACTTGTGCCAGAGCATTAGGTCAATCTGGCCAGTTTAGCTTGTAGCATGATCAGTCAGAATCAATGAATGTTTCTAAAGGTCCAACATGTCTACTGCTGTAGCAAAGATGTCCTAGAGAAAAAAGGAATGCATCAAAGGATGAGAGGGGGGGGGGGGTCAACAGGTTACACAGAAAACAACCTCAACACAAGCATAAAATATTTGAATAACTAAACCAAATATTTTTATTATCAAAAAGAACAAATAACAATCAGACTGAAGAAGAGATGTGGAAAATGACAAATTTTTATTTTCCTCTAAATGCCTGTCTCTCTCTCTCTGTCACTCTCCATCGTTTTCAGTTTGTGTGTGTAATGTTTTGCATTTATATTCATCTATCTATCTCTGTCTTTGTTGTGGGACTTTCATTTCCATGTGTATGCATATACAGCAGCAGATAGAAAGAAACTTGTTAATAGGATATTTATTTTCTGGGTGAATTGCAAAATGTCGCAATAAACATAAAAAAAATCCAGTGGGAACAAATTAACTTTCATGTCAGAACTGTGGACAGAAAGAGAGAGAGAGAGATCACTAAACAATCTTATAATCATTTTTTCTATTTTGTTTTGTTCCCCTCAATTCACCCTTTCATATATAATACATAGGCTACAAGGTATCTCAGACAGGGATTGAGTGGATTGAATTAATAATGTGTACATCTTTCATATTGTTGGTGTGAATAATGCTTTCTCAGTTAAATGCATTGAAAAGTAACCTTTTAACTTACATTCTACATGTAAATGTAGAGTTCAAGTCCATGACCAACTATTACCACCACCACCACCACCACCACCACCACCACCACCAACAACAACAACAACAACAACAACAACAACAATACCAATAACAAGCCTAAATATTCCTATACACTGTAACACCTGTAAGACCTTTACCTAAACTCTTATAATCAAAAGCAGTTCTAGTGAGAGTTCAGAATTACAGCGAGGGGCTTGAATTTGAAAAGCAGCCATGTTTGGCATTATGTGTCTAAGAGGAAACAGTGTACCAGAGTGCAGAAAAGACAGAAACTTTTTTGCCAAGGGTGGGGGTGTAAAAACACTATTATTAGGCTATCATCTGTAGCTCCATTTCAAAGAGTAGCCTACTTTACAAAGTCATGCTCTTTTTGAGAGCGCAGATATTAAAAAACGACCTGTAATATTTCTGGACCTTTGCCCTGACAAGAGTCGAGCCTGCAACGGCCAGATAACGAGGTCACACGACGACACACTCTAAGGTAATGAAGTACAGAAACCCTAGCACAATAACGACCGTCCAAGCAAATCAGCACCCGGCCTATTTCGATGACCACATCAAGAGACTAATTTCATCATTATCATTACCATTCCCCTCTTCTAATGCCCTGCTCACCCACATGGGGCGGAAACTCATAGCCTATTTTCAGCCCCGCTTATAACAATTTCAATTTCTAACACTTTATTGCTATTTCCTTTCCCCCCTTCTTCTTCCTTTCCACTTTCTCTGTGGCTGTCACAGAACAGGAACGACACCTTGAATTTCTCAACGTGCCGAGCATCTTTTTGGCGCGACGCGATAAGGTAAGCGGGGAAGACATCACGCGCTGAAGCACGCGCTGCAGAGCAGAAAGAACAGGATGGCGAGGGCGATAACTCCTCCAGTCATCCCGCTCACCCCGCTGAGAGAGTTCCAGCCGGGAGAGATTATACTGCCGGCCAGCGGAGGAGAGAAGTGATATTTCTGTCAGCAATGAAAAGGGAAACAGTTTTATAAGAGCAAAAACAGTCAACAAATCACGTAAGCTATATGAACCGCAGTCGTCCTTTAACATGGTACTTGCTGAGTTAATAGTTAAGGGTATCATATGATAGTAATGCCGAAATTAACACCAAATTACATTGTCTAAATATTAAACAGACACACTGAGTCAAACAAAAACCCACAGTCCTTGTAAAAATGTAGTCACAGCAGTCATTCAGGCATGAGGTATGTGTCCACGTGACACATTTGAGAACACAATCGCATAGGTTAGGACCATCGTTAAGCTGCACTACTGTTGTGAACTGAAATATGAGTTAACATTATTAAGTAGCCTGAGCCTACCACTGTGCATAAAAATAAGATCAATAAAACATATTTTGTGTTGTCCATGTCTTGTATTGTGCTATTTAACGTCATCCTTAGGCTAACAGTATAGCCTAATTGTTTTATAAATGTTTTGTTTAAATATATTGAAAAGATTGCATAATTGCAAACTTCAGAAAATAATATGTATAATAATAATAATAATAATAATAATAATAATAATAATGTAATGTAATGTAATATGTCAAAACAAATAGCTATATAGAGCTTTTTCTCTCATTCAGTTGCGCACACATTTAATCCTAAATGCTATAGCCATTTAGCAAGCGCTGTGTGTATTGGTGGGTTGTCATTGATAAAGTATGTCATGTGCTAATGAAGTACCTAATAAGGTTAGTCAATGTGTTATTTATTTATTTAACCATATTTGTAAATAAAATATAGATCTACAGGCTATCCAGCTAATACCAACTCTGCAGAAAAAATCTGCTCACTTGTGGAAGATGCCAACAGATGTAGGCTCATCTTCAGAAAGTAAGTTTCCCCAAGGATTTTATTCTGAGCACATGAATTTGCTAATTAGCTCAATTCAAGTTAGTTGACTGGCCCTGGGACAGTTAGTCAGATGACAAATGACTGAGTGTATCGGTGATGCCAGAAACGCACCACCAATCATAGTTGTCACATGAGTCCTGCTGGCAGCATTCATAAGACAAGCACACCTTATAAAGTGGTCACTGTGCACAGACATCCGTAAATCATAAGCATAAGCGAGTTATAAGTGACTGTCCCTACTCGGGTTTAGCTTTGTCAGGCATGTGTGTGCTATATGTAGCCCCTTTCTGTTGTCCTATGATTGCATGCGTTGCAGTCAGCATGCAGGATATAGGGGTAATATAATACACACAGCATTCTGCAGCTTACAGGAGACACTAACTGTAAGCGCGTGCCTTTGCCAAGGCAAAATCGAAAAAAACACAACGTGCTGATGAAGATTATGTTATACGATTGATTTATAAAACCTCTTTTTGTCCTCTTCAGCTGTTAGAAGGTTATTTACAATCTGTTATTCACTGAAGAAAGCGTAGTAAGGCCTGAGACATATATATAGCTTGGGAAACAAATTGCCAGCTTTAAAAAGTATTTGATCCCAAAAACAAATAAATGTGCTACATGGATGAGATAGCTACTAACTGGAAACCATAAGTAAGACTACCATCATTATACAATTTTTTTTTAGAAACAAATATTTATTACAGACACCTTTAAGGTGTACAGTTAGAGACTATAGGTCATAATGAAAGCAGTAAAGTGTGACAAACATTGTGCATGGCAACAAATGAAGGTCTACAGGGGGACCATATACTTAAAGTCTGTAATCAGACAAGTGTGCACGTATAACATTTGTGTAATAAAGATGCCAGTAATTGTAGGTCCAAGCTATATATTTTTAATAAAATTAAATGAGTGCAGGTACAAGGTGTGTGTTTCTAATAAAGTGGGTGAGTCTGTGCAGGTGTTTGCAATGAAGTGGGTATTCTGAGTGTATATTGTGAACGTGTACATGGTAGCTGATGAGTTAGCCCAGGAAGCTAATTGCAATAGCCTTTTACAAGGAGAGTTCTCTCAAAGCATTTGGGGGTTAAGTGCCTTGCTCAAGTTTACCCATGTGTGCTGTTGTTTTGTTTTATCAATACATAATGCACACATCAATACAAAATTAACATTGTGAAAATATAGTGTTTTTCAGCTAAAGTATATTTCTATGATTAAGCATAAGTGTGACATTTACATTCACCAGAATTCAATAAAAATATTTGATGTAATAATTAGTTTTCATTTAATTGTTTGAAGATAAAAGTGATTTTATATCTAACAAATTGAAGCTGCATTATCAGGTCTTAGTATAACTTTGTTTTAAAATAGTGAAGCAGCTTATTGTCCTTCAGGGACTATGGGGAGCTGTAGAGACTGGTGACAGGCCCTTGGCTATTGTCTGCTATTGGGGGGCATGACTAGGACATTCAGACGTACTCCGAAGTGAGGGATAGAAACGCGGTGACGTGCATTCTGATTCATGCATTCTTTCTTCCTCTCGTCCTCTCCCTCTTTCTCTTTTTCTCTGCTGGGCTCAGTAGGAAAGGACGTCACCTGCATGCAAATCATGCCTTCTCTGCCCCTCCCCCTGACTCTGTTACAAAAGTACTTGAATTCATTGAGGTCACTGCCTGTTTTAAACAAAATCTCTCTGTCTCACAAGAGGGAGCACCATAAAAGACAAGAGTGAGAGAAGATTAAATCAAGCACTCGCAGAGAGCATTGCAAAAAAGATATCAACATAAATCTGTTCAATTATGAGATTCAAAATTTGCAGAAGGGTTGGAGAACAAACCCTGGCTGTTAATAAGGCTAAGTGTTTCTCTCCAGGTAATTGTCCATAAAAGGTAGCATAAAGCTCATATACTTTATGGAAACTCTTAACACATCACCTCACCTAACGAAGAAATAATGTCCTCCAACCTAACTGTACCAATGGCATCCCTCCAGCTGTGCACTCCTACAGAGGGTATAAGTGCGTGTTCCCCAGGTTAGGTTGCATAATTGAACAAAGTCGTGATGTGCATAAGAAAACAGCTACATGTGTCAGAGTGCGGCTGCACATTTGTCCAATTTATTGTCTCAGTGATTTATTCAAGATAATTAAGAACTCAGTTTTGTTTCTGTATGCAGTCACCTTATTGACTTGTGATTGGTTTACTCAAGAAGGTTCAGTGGAGTATGGCGTGCTCATTCCCATTCGCTAGAGTGAACTCATATGTTTTTACTGATTCCTAAACACTGTAGGACGATTTGCAGCATTTTCTAATCTAATCTGACCTAATCTAATATAAAAACATTTGATTTGAGAGCACAGTGGCTGCGTGTAAATGAAGTACAAATTCTTTAAATAGGAAGCCACAACGTTAGCACTCCCATATGCTCCTGTGTGTATAGTGACTTATTGGAATGTACATATGGAAACATCTTAAAATAGATGTGAAGAAACCCTAAGAAAAGCTACATTGAGAGTCTAGTGAATTCTAGTGAGTTCTGACATGCATGAAGATCATTCATTAAAATCGTTAGCAGACTACAATAATTTACAATTTATTAGAAGCATTTTGCTTGTAGGGACACCTCATGGTCGTACAGCTTCTCTATGGCCTACCAGAGTTTTCCTTCGTCAGGACTGACCTTTCATCTGTGGTTAGTTTCTGACCACAGCAGTGACACAGACACTAGTAAAAAAGCACTCATAAAAAAGCAACTCTGCTGTGGCTGATAAGCTTGTAGTAACTCACTACCCCTAACCATGCCATAGTCATTTCCGTGTTAATGCTGGTGAGTAGTGTTCAGCAGAATGTGGTGTAGAGGCTGACTGGCAAATTGTGCAGTGAATAGGCTGCACAGTTTGTCCAGTGAGAGTGGATACAAGACAGGTAGATTGGGGAATTCAACAACACTAATGACCACTGTTAGGCATTCATTGTGATTATTGCAATATTATAGCCACACACTGATTTCTTTTCCAGACAGTGCTTTTGTTATCTCTTGAAATTCAACCACTTAAAAATTGCATCCTCAGCATCTTGGTACAACTATGAATATGTTTAAAATGTTGAAAACTAATTAGGAGCTTGTTTACAATGTGTTACCAAAAGGATTTAGTAGATAGGTTGACCATGAAAATCACTACATCTGCTCTGAACTTGCACCTCTTACAGGCTGATCTGAAATCAATAAGAGCTGATTCTGTATCAGGTAGGTCACTTGTACTCAGAGATGAGAGTATGTGTGTGTTTGTTGCTCAGCATTTTGTTTACAAAATCCCAAGACCTGATGAGTGAAGGTGAAAAGGACAAGCCAGATGGCGTTCTTAGAGGACAAATATTGGGACGCCTGTAACACAAAGCGTAGGAGAGGAGTGTCAGTATTAGAGCACCTTCATTTACAACCAACAGACACACCTTGCCCCCCAGCACCTGCATACCACCAAAGTACACTCTGAGAGAGAGTGACAGGCTTTGAGAGAGAGAGAGAGAGAGAGAGAGAGATAGAGAGAGAGAGAATAACAAAGAGAGAAAGAGTTGTGAAGGGAAGAAAAAGAGGCAAACAGATACTCTGAACAATGGGACCAGACCATTTTGGAACTATTATTCTCAATAGTACCTCACATTTCTGCTGCACAATGCTGTTATTAAACTCTGTTTGGAGTGCCTGTGGACGAGCCAGGTCACACAACCCCCTTCCCCAACTTCTCTCCCAGTGATCAAAGCCCCTCTGCTACCCAGAAATCAATGAGGCTCTCCGTAAAAACCTGCGACAGTCAGTGTGGAGCCAGGGCTATTTGTTTTGTGATAGTGTGGCAGTTTCATGCTCAGAATCGATACCAGCGGAGCAGGCGAAGCAATGCCTGATGCCCACTTCCAACCTTTCAAATGTATTGATTCAAACAGAGATGAATGAGTCATTTTCAGTTGTAAGAAGCTCTTTAAAGTCAAGATATGAGCATGGAGAGACTGTTGTTTGTTGTGTTTTGGGGAATAGTATCTTATGTAATTTAATTATTGTCCTATGATTTTGAGTGTTATCCACAGTAATTAAACAAAGGTAGTTAGACTAATTACAGAGAGTTATTATTTTTCTCAGAATGCCTGGAGAGTATGTAAGCATGCACTGAGTTAAAAGACTCTGTTAATAATCACTAATTAGATACTCTGAAAATCGAATTATTTTTCAGTATTTTATTTCAACATTGTGAAGAGTTCTGGCGACCTTTCTTCTGCTGTCTTGTCTAAGCAACTCTTTATTTTCCAGATCAGTCAAGAGGACATGAAAGCTATTCTGGGTACAGCAGGAGTTAGCATGGCCTCCCCTCATATGCTAAGCTCTGTCTCCTTAATAAAAGTAAAAAGAAAGAAAAACTGGAATATTAGGAGCTTCTTGAAGAAGTCAGAATGGAGTTAGAAAAGGTGAATATCCTGCGTTCAGACTCACCTTCAGTAATTATGCCATTTATATCTAAACTAGAGAGAGAGAGAGAGAGAGAGAAATAGAGAGAGAGAGCAGATGAAAATGGAATAATTCAGTCAGTAAATTAAAAACCTCTCTGCTCATTTTAATAAGAACAGAAAAACCTTACAGTTGATGTGTTTCCTCAGTATATACTGCTCACCTCTGCTCATCTTTTACCAGAGATGCCATTTCACTGCTAAGTCACGCAACCCTGGACTTTCTGTGGTGCTGGCCTTAAAGTTGTAGACTGTAGGATAAACTGAATGTTTCTTTTAAAGCATATTAACAAATTGTTAGGCATTTAAAACTCTACTTCTGTGTTTCATAATAAGAGCTACAGTTGTAACAGTCAGTCTGGAGGTCTCTCTAAATGTTTTTTTAAACTAAACAAAGCCATGCTCTTTCTTTTTAATAGCATCCTCTCTGTTTTTAGAGATGCTATATCTCTCTTTAACTATGCTGCATGGCTGTAACTACGATATTGACATTTATTCCTCTCAGAATAGTACAATACTTTTAAGTCATGATAATTTCCCACCAAGAGGGTTCATACTGGATAAAATGAGGAAATGCAGTGGGGGATGGTTGGGGGGGGGGGCAAACAGAGCAGACAAGGCATGATAATGAGAAACATGCTTAATTAAAACATGTCTGCTGTGACATATGAACATGATTAAAATTTAACCAGATAATAAGCAAAATAATTATTTAACAATTTATATTGTTTATGAGTTGATTAGACTAATTATGTAAATTGCAACTGTACCATTAATGCTATAATGGTTGCCATGGAAACCCTCAAAGAGATATAGAATTCACCTTTGTACTGGACCAAATGGTTGTAAGGTCTACACATAGTGTATGGTATTACTACTCCAGGTCAACAGACAGAGATATGACAACTCTTTCAAACCTACAATAATCACTACCAGTGCTTTCGAAACCAACATTTTGAGTTGCGGGTGCATCTTCCCCTTCTGTCAGTGTGCCTCTGGGTGTTTTGTTCCTCTGTCATTATCACTCTACACGTCCTGTACCTCATACTTCTGCAGTTCACTCTCCTTGTGTCAGACTTCTCCTGATCATTGGTGTTTACCACAGCACGTCATAGTGTTGGCTCTTCACTGCTAGTCAATATTTACTGTTGTTGTTTGTCAAGTTCTCCTGTCTCTATCTCTACTACTGTCTTGTCAAGCGGACGTCTTGCTCTTCTTGCACCACTGAGGTTACAGTGAGATGAGGTTGATGGAGTCACTCACAAGCAGGGGCCGGTATGCTGGTGCAGGGAATACACACACCTGTCTGGTGAAATGGCGTATATGTAAGATATTTGATGTTTCATTTATATTATTGATTTTGACTTTATTGATATTATGTATCTGTCTGCAGATTACAGAGACAAACTCAGATAAGACAGTTTCAAAGGTAAGCAGCACAACATGTAATTGGATAGATGTAATTTTTCTACAGAATTAAGATTAAACAGCAGGAGTTGCAGACATATGATAGGGCGATCATGGTATTACAACCCAACACATGCACACGTACATGCATACACATGCAAACTCACATTCACACATGTACAAACGTACACGCATACATGCAAACACACATGCATGTGCACCCATGCACGGCCACATGCTATCCTACAGCATAAAGTCATGGATGGTTTCTCTCTTTCCATCTTTCTATGTCTTAAATGTGCATACCCACTCATTCACAAACATCTGAGAGTTTTGTGAGTATGTTGTATCCGTACAGATACACAATATCTGTACCTATATGATTAGCTCTCAAAATCAATGAGAAAGAAACAGGATTTCATGTTTTTGTTGTCCAGCTTATTGATAGTTTGTGATATGGTTCACAAGTCTCTCCTCAAACACTGAGATTTCAAAGCCATTAAAAAAACAGACCAGACACCCCAGGCTTTAAGAAGTCATTTTGTTTCAGATTTCTGGATATTTTCAATCAATTACCACATTTCCATATTAGGTAAATTGATATAAATGATAGTTTTATCCCATTTCCACAACCTCTACCTAGCACAAACTTTGTTCTCTCGTTAGCCCTTTTCAGGCAGAATTAGGCTATATGGACAAAGGTAATGGAACGCCTACACTTTCATGACATCATCCAATTCTAAATCCATAGGCATTAATATGGAGCTGCTCCACCCGCCCTGTAACAACTCCCACTCATCTGGGAAGGTTTTGCAGTGTGTCTGTGGGATTTCATCCAGAAGAACATTTGAGGGGTCAGACCCTGGTGTTGGATGGGATGGTCTTGTGCTGATGCATGCTTGATTTTATACAGCTATGGCAACGAGACTGAATGAAACACCTGATTTTAACATTTGAGATGCCTTTCAGTGATTAAGATACTTTTGTCCATGTAGTATATATCTGATGTTTTTTTTATAATCCTAATTGAAACAAACTGATGGCAGCTCATTTTCTTAAGCATAATGTTAATATATATAAAAGATGTTTGCCATGTCATATTCTGGTACAGCCACATTAGTCTACTCATTTGTTCACATCTTACAGCTATCTGTGTTAAAAATGACCTACTACATACTTCTCATGTACTGATTGCGCTCTAAATCAGTATGCAGTATGCAACCAAAATTAATTTTGCAGTACCCCAAAGATGATGTGCTACATCCATCAAATATTCCAGTACATGAACGGAGCTATCTTCAAAATATCTTGTTTATTGCATAATGCACCCAGTACATAGTAGATACTGCATACTGGTCCTCATAGTAGTATGCGGTATAGTATGCAGTATGCGACAAAAGCAAACCATACTACGGGGTCACGCAAATTTATAATGTTCTGTCTACTACACCAAAAATCAGTGCTTCTTCTGAAATCCCAAAATGTCAGAGTGTTCATCAGATTTGAAACAAGGTGAGAAGTTGGAGCAGAAATGCTGGAAAGCTTTTAGAACAGTTACTGTTATAACTTTCATCTTGGATCAGGTGTGACGGGCAGAGTGAGCAAAAAAAATGGAAGTGATCACGCCAAGTCTCAGGGAAAATGGATGGTTTAATAGAAAAAGTGTGCAAACCTGTGACTCGATCCAAATGAAGGATATAATGACCAGCGGTCAACTGGTACAAAGACAAGACATATAGACAAACAAACGACCCTCAGGTGAGACGGATCGCAGGCCCCGCCCACTTGAGGGACGAACACAACACAACAACAACAGGACAGCTGCCGCTGTAGACGGAGGCGACCATCAGGAGCAGGGTTGCCAACTCTCACGCAATGAGCGTGAGACACACGCATTTTACTGTCTTCACACGTTCACATGCCATACATCCAATTTCTCACGCTGACAAAAAATCTAGTTTATTTATCTCTGACCTACGTCTATGATTCAATGAGTTACTAGATCGTCAACCACTGGCGATCGATTGATCGTGATATAATACTTAATTTGTGTCCATTTTACACCCCCCCCCCCTTCAACAATTTACAACAACACCCCCCCCCCCCCCCGATCAAATCTCACTCCAAGTGATCTTAATGGGTCGAACCTGCCCTCGAACCTGTGAACTCTTACAAACTGTCTGAAAAAGAGTCCGATTAATGAATCAAATAAACATATTGCGTATGTACTACACATGGTTTCAGTACTGGAAAAATACAAATTAGAAGGCCTTTAATTGTGATTTATCCAGAACATGGATCTAAAGCCATAAAGCTTTTAACTTACTCAAATGGCTTTTGTGCAGTGTTCTGCCTCTCTGTAAAGACTCGTTAGAGGTTCGCCGGCCTACATGTGCCTTAGTATAATGGTCTCTCTCTACCAATAAGCAAAAGTCAATTAATTGCAGTAATACCCAATTAATGTGTTTACAATGAAAAATACTATTGATAATTAATACTGATAATCATGGTTATGACAATAGCCTTTGGTAGGAAATGTAGTTAACAGGTTTTAAAGTTGAAGTTCATAGTTGGCTGCCAAGATAACACTATTTAGCTAGCAAAATAATCGTTCACAGATCAGCTAGCTAGCAATCAATTAGTGGATTTTCACATTTTAAAACAGTGAGCAGCACAAAAATATATGAACATATATGTTTATGCTCACAATCTCTCTCTACTTTGGCGTACACCATGTTTTTTTCCGGATTGGATGTCGAATGTGGCCGCGTTGCATGAGGTGAGTCAATACATCAGGGAGATCTCTGTTCGCATACTGGAGTATTTGACGGAAGTAGTATGTCATCTGGGGATCTTTCACATACTGGAAAATATAATTTTGGTCGCATACTGCATTCTGGTTTGGGGGCCCAAACAGTACTGAGTAGTAGGCTATTTCAAACACAGCTATAGACTGTTTCTTCACATTACGAAATGGCCATTATACTGACACCTTGTGGCCTGACTGACATTCTGTACAAATCTATTTTAAACAGCCGCCTCCATGTGTAGGTCCCTCTATAAATTGATTCGTGTAAGGACTACAAATTTGATTCTTGATCGCTGTTGCAGTTGATAGGAAAACATGTAACAAATAATAGATTACCACATTCATAAAAAATGGGATTAAAGCTACTTATTGCTCCTTTAATATTATAACTTCTTGTGACTTTAAGTGACTTTAAGTGATTTATCCATAGATATATGAAAATATGTTCTTGTATGTTAGTGCTATATTGTAGTAATGTTATATGTTAGTGTTTTTTTCTTGAAATAATAATATTTCTATAAACTGGTCTGAAAATCTGACCAGGAGGTTTTAGCACAATAAAGCAACAGCAGTAATAATTTCAAATTTCCCCATGGGAGTCAATAAAGCAATCTTAATCTTAAAAATACTTATGAGTACAATCCATTTGTTGATAAATAAGGTTTCATGATACGTTAATCAATGCGTATTTACGGAGCTTAATTTACCCCTTTTAATTGTCGACATAAAATTGCAATAAAAATTTTGAAATGACAATACTGTAGATATATTTAAAAAGTTTAAGTTATTAGAACATCGTTTATGGAAAACAAATCTTATTACAGAGTGACTGACAGGTGAGCACTTGCACACTGGGCAGAACAGGGACCCAGAGAAAGTAGTTCAGAACAATCAAAGAGTATTAAAAAAACACAAAAAACAGACTGATTACTACAGACATAATATATCTCTTCAGACTGTGCTGGATGGAATAAGATAAACACACAGATGGGGGAGGAGGGATGCCCCAATTTGTTTGTCTCAGCCTGAGGGTTATACCATGCTCTAAGTACTTCAGCCTACTTTCCGTCCTTCTCCCCCAAAAGCCATACCACGAGTCATACACTCGATCCATATCTGTTCCCCAACTCAGGCCCGTCTGGTGCCTTGTTACCGGGCCACTGATGCAACCTGCGCCGCGGCTCGTTTTCTCCTGGGTTACTCCATGAGTACATCAATTACCGCGTACACAAACATTTAGACACGCAGGAAAACAAGATAAATATATCGCCAAACAAAAGGAACGGTCAGTCAACTGCAGAGAGAACCGGTGGGTGGGGATGAGACTGGCGGTGTGTAGCGGCTCCAGTTCCTATCTTCGGGCTGTGTAAAATTATTTATGTCACCACATTGCTTTCTTTAATAATATACTACATGCAGGGGCTGAATAGCGTTTTGGTTAATATGAATGTTTTATCGGTTCGATTCGCACGAAGAGCGAGATATAAAAGTGAAATTATTGGCTTGATTTTCCCCCTCCTTCTGCCCTGCAGGGAATTGAACGTTCGTCACACTTATCGTCGGTGTATCTGCAATGTAAATTGAATTGAACAAGGGCGGCATTAGAATGCAAATTAAAGACCTTCCCAAAACCGCTCCAGTAATAACGAAGAGAGGAGAGAGACGAGAGGCGTTTGGGAAACTATTGAAATCTCGCTTCACTGCTTTTATGAGGCCTCATAACGATATTCCGGGATAATTTGTACTGTTTTCATAAGGAGTTTCGTCAACATGTTGATATAAATTATTAGTCTCATTTAGACACACGCTGCTATGTCGACAACGCGCAGCTTCTTGTGCAAATATTGGCTTGTTCGAAAGCATTATTTGCGCTGGAGATTGCAGAAATTTAATTCTCCGGTAGGATATTAACAGGGAACAACTGAATTTGAAAAACAACAGTTTAATGTAATATTAAATAAAGAGTGGCCACAGACTGTGCAGATATTTGACTCATGATGCAACCCTGATTCAGCTTGTCGGTGTATATGTACGTAGACGATTACAGACTGATTATCAAAGAAATCAAGACATAGGAACGTCTTATGTTTTATGCGGTCCTGGGATGATGAGATTTGAATGTGATTTATTTGAGTTGGAACTGGAAAGCAGTTGGCGAGATTATTCAAATGAATTGAGAAGAGTTAATGTCTTCTTTCATTTTGAGTCGACCACACTGCAACCCATTTGCTCAATTAGCCTAGCTCAAACATTTAAAACTGTATCATGTTATATTTTTCCGGTTAGCGAACGTCCTGCAATCAATGACAAATCAGTTAATATGTAGCAAAGAACTTCAAACCTGAGTCAAATCTTTATAGCATGCTCTTGGCTTTTGTTCCAGAGGCATACAGTGTAAATCTACTGAAGAATTGTCACATAAGACACCTCATTAGCGTTGAATATAATAATGACCAGAGGTGGACATTATTGGTAGCTTCCCAGGATTTTACTCAAGCTTGCTGGATTTTCTAATTAGTGCAAGCCATGTAAAATTATTGGAATCAACACAATCCAGGAAGTCTGAGCAAAATCTTGGTGAGGAATTTTACTTTCTGAACCTGGAATGTCCACCTGTGTGAATCACTCAGACACAAGTCGCACTGGACGATTTTGCGTAGGAGTGTGGTATTTGCAGAAGCAAAGGTGGGCAGTAAGAGGCTATGTTTGATTCAATTGCCAATTGACAAGTCGAACTGGGTGTTTAAACAATGCAAAGTCTGCAATTCTGTAGCCCTCCAGCAACTCAAATTGAGTTCTCTGATTTACTTACCATGATATGACCTGTCAACATCATAATTACATAAAAAGAGTGTTTCAGTTAAACACATTAACTGAAATAAGCACTTTCAGACTTAAGCGAGCGTTTAACACAAGCCAAAGGCAAACACCATATGGTATAGCTCATATTAAGTGTGGGAATAACATATACCATCCATCACTAGTCAGTGGGAGAGCAGGAGGTACATGGCTAGGAAGTCCATCTTGCCAGGCAACTTTGAATTCTGTGATTTAACTAAATTTTATGTTTTAAATATGGTTGTTTAATTGTATGAGAGTTTATTGTATTTAATTTTTTGTGTCGTTTGTTACGGTTGGTATGGAGCATTTTGTGTTTAGTTCTCTTCCCCTGACTTCCATCTTAGTTATACGATTACTTGCTGTGCATGAGCCTTATTAAAAGAGATGTTTGTGAGCCATCACGTCTACTGACTGTTCTTTCTTCTGCGCTAGTGTAGTAAGTGGGATGAAGCTACCAAGCTTGATGAGATGGAGAAGTGCATCAAAGATCTTGAGACAGTGAGGAAGCCTGAAGGAAAGGGGAACCCAGCATCACGCCTGATGGTCCTGGCCATGAGCAAGGCAGCGGGCTAGAGAAGACTAGGCAGAAGAACCCTACTTGCTGAAAGATGGACAATGACAAAGGGGAACACAACAAACATCCATTTGCTATGCAACATCAGTAAAGACCCCTGAAACCCTACTCTGTAGAACTGTAAGTGGTTACTCAGGATCATGGCTGGATGACAGCCATCACAACGATGCGGTTTTGTCTGGTGCTGAAGATGAAAGCACTACAGGTGCTCATGGATCTGCTGGTTTAGCAGCGTGACGACACCGCAACGGCCGAGCGGCAGCAGCAATTCGGGTCAAACAGCTGCTTTCACAGAGGCGGAAGCTGCAGGTTGAATGGATAAACGTGTTGGTGGTGGGTGGAACTGGGCACGACGGTTCCAGAGGGGAGCCTAGTGTTCCAGAAGGCTGCACAGGAAGAGCTGGCGCTGGGCTACTTCCTAAACGTGCTTCTGCTGGAGGAGCTGAGGTGGCCCATGCAGCTCACCGCACCATCCAGCCTCCAAGCAGCCAATAGGGAGGCAGCCAGAAGAGAACTCATCTTCAGTGTTGAGGCAACAAACAACACATTGCTAGTGTTGTGAAGAGTTGTGAAGACACAACGTCAACATGATGTGCTTTATGTTTAGTTCCCTTCCCCCATCTTCTTTGGATTTGGTATTCTGCCTATTTATCTGTTGTGTGAGCTTTTTCATGCATTCCAACTGTTCTTTCTTTGTGCAGATGCTAAAATATATTGCCATGTTATTTTCACCAACCATGTATTTGAAACTTCTTTGAAAATTTGAAATGTTAAATCTGAACTAAAGCTAAAGTCAAGAATAAAAAACCCAGTATTACCTGTGAGACAATGAAACGTCAGTGACATATATAAAACCAAACATCCTTAAGTCCAAATGAGACTCAAATACTATTGCTTACTATTAGCTCTTGGTTATAAACAACAGTTTTAAACCACAAAACTTTTAGAAAACAACTAAAACTAAATTAAATCTAAAATTAACCCACAAATTATGCCTAAACTACTTGTCATGCAGTGTTACTAGGTTATGATTAAGAAGGACATGCTAGAAGTTTCCCCATTTTTCATTTCATCATGTCTTGTTTTACTTGTGCACCTGCCCCTTAAAAAACTCCCAGAACTTATAATCAATCTGGATCTGGATGCTTTGGAATCAAGAACATGATCTGCTAATCACCCCACCACTTAGCATCTTCTCTGTGTCTTGGCCAAAACATATTCCCTCAGTGCAGTTGACCTTCAGATTGATGTCCTCTACCGACAGGAGGATATTGAGTAGGTTTCATCATCATGTCATACAACACACCACTGCCCACTGTAACGCTGTTCGGTAACATTCGGTCTAGACTCTAACCCTGTTCAATCAATCGCATCCATTGCTAAAGTGTAACCTCCTCTCGAATGTGGCATCAACAATCAGACACTTTTTCAGCAGCCTTGCAGAAACAGCTGATGTCCATGTATTTGAGAACTCCAGATTAATGCTGAGGACCTCATGCATTCCCATGAGGCCTTTAATGGTGGACAGAGCATTTAAACTTTCAATTGTCTTCTCAACATCTTCCACGCACATGTAATATGGTTTTATCTTGTTTGTATCCTTCAGCAGCCTGAAAAGGCTCTGTGCCTCAGGGATATCTTTCCCTTGACAAATGAATGTGTCAGCTGTTCTCCTTAGCGCAGCCCCCACTCAATCTGGTGCACTCTTTCTGTGGTTTACCTCAAAGACGTTCCACATCACTGTGGAGAAACCCACTCCAGTGTGGCTCAATGGATGTGATGTAAACATTTGAACTGTTTATTGAGTGGCAGGTTCATCCCTCAGGTGGGCGGGGCCTATTAGGACACCAGACACCTGAGGGTTGTTTGTCTGTCTATATGTCTTGTCTTTGTACCAGTTGAATGCTGATCACTGTATCCTTAATTTAGATTGAGTCACAGGTTTTGTGTTTGTGCACATTATCTATTAAATCCTCCTTTCTCCCTGAGACTGGCAAGATCACTTCCTTTTTTATTTTTCACTCCTCTACCATCACAGAATAAGCAGCCAACTTTGGGAAACAGCCAGTTTCCTTTTCTTTTCCTTTCCTTTTCGTTTGTGGCCATGTCTCGTGATAAGTGTTTATCTGCATGAAATGTGTGTTATTTGTGATAACTGTGAGTGGACTTTAGTACCAAGGTACGCAGTTTGTCATATTAGCATTTTTGTGTAAAGTTTTAAATGTAGAGCATGTATTTGTATGTTCATTTCACTCACTAGTCTTGTTGTGTGGTTTAATGGGCCAGAAGGGCCAGGGCTTTTGTACAACTAATTGTGTGTGTGTGCGTGAGTGTCTTTTACACAGATGTTTCTCCCGGGAGGTGGAAAGCGGCACTCTTGGACATTGAGGGATCTCCAAAGTAGGCAGGAGCCCAGGTCTTAAAGAGCCCCCCCTGAGAGGTGAGGTCTCCCCGTATGTGTTGAGGACTAGAGGGCTCCTGCAAAAGACAGAGATCCCCCCTTGTGCTCGGGGAGACCAGGTTGTGGTCCCTAGCGCTCCTTCGTTGGGCGGAGCAGTCCACTTCGCGCCAAATTACTCCGATAGTGGGAGAAAGCCCGAGGAACCAATGCTGGGTGGAGTAATCCACTCGGCACACAGCCTCCCCAAAATGGGAGGTCTCCCCGGAAATCCTTGGTTGGGTTGAGCAGTCCACTGCATGCCCCGCCTCTCCGGAAGTGGGAGGAAGCCCCAGGAACATGAACATGTTTATTTATTTTAGAGCAGTCATGGTCTGGTGGTTAGGGAACTGGTCTTGTGACCGAAGGGTCGTGGGTTCGATTCCCAGGCCTGAGGCCATGACTGAGGTGCCCTTGAGCAAGGCACCTAACCCCAACTGCTCCCCGGGCGCTGCTCTGAGCATGTATGCACCACAGCCTCCTAATAATCACTAGTGTGTGTGTTCTAACTGCACAGATGGGTAAAAAGCGGCAGACAAATTTCGATTGTGGTGGAAAAAAAACTCATAATTGACAAATATGGGACATTTTTTTACATTTAATGGGGTGGGTGGAGTAGTCCACTCGGCATGGAGCCTCGCCGCAAAGGGAGATCTTCCCAGGAGGCTAAGGGTACCCTGTGCTTGGGGTCAGCCCCAAGATGAGAGGTAGATCCGGGAGGGGGATAGCCACTCCCCGGGGAGGTAGCCTGCACATACACACAGAGGGCCGCTAGGGCGTGAGGATCCTGTGACCCCGCCCAGGGAGGGGTTTGAGCTAATGTCTGCTCTGCTTGTGTTTCAACTCCAGGATTGCAGGAAGTGTGTTCCTGCCTTGTCCCTGTCCTCCCACCCCCTTTGGTGTATGTGTTGTGTGCTGCTGGGCGCATGACTGAGGGGGCGTGCGGCTTGGTGGGGGGGAGGGTACAGCAGCGGCATTTCATGTTGTCCTGTTGCTGTGTTGTGTTCATCCCTCAAGTGGGTGGGGCCTATTAGGATCCACAACACCTGCAGGTCATTTGTCTGTCTATATATGTCTTGTCTTTGTACCAGTTGACTGAAAAAAAATCTGTTGGTGCTCTCATACATATTTCTTGCAGAGGCTGAACAAAGAATCAGTCAGTAGCCTCCTCTGTTACTTAATTTTCCCGGGTTTTATATTTCTGATGATTTGAGTATCACAACCAACGAGGTTCTTGCACCAAGTCTTGCACTTTTGAACAGCTTTGCTGATACCAGCAGTGCGAGATTTTGTTTGGACTTTGTGTCTTTGTGTTTCAGTGCTCCCAGAATGGTGAAATTGTATTTCCGGGCATGGTGTTGACCCTGTGACCTTGAAGAGCTTTTTTGCATTTTAAGTTCTGGGTTTTCATGCTGTGGTCTTATTTTCTGTTTGTTCACCTTTTCATATCTGTGTTTCCACCTAGTGATCTCATCCTTCAGTTTCACTATTTCTCTTGGTTTTCTCTGTATGAAAAATGTTCTTGCTCATTTCACCCTAACTTGTTTTTTCTCCCTTACCTTTTGTCTCTCTCTCTCTCTCTCTCTCTCTCTCTCTCTCTCTCTCTCTCTCCATTTTAAAAAATGGCTGATACAGAGCATCAAACCACATGTCAATCATGGTATATCTGTTAAAATGAAATCCATTTGCATTCTATTTTTCATAATTCCCTACAAATTAAGTAAGTCATAACAGTGAAATCAACTAAAAGCTTTATATGAAATATGAATGCTAAATGAGAACATTTCTGACAACTGAGACAGTGGACCTACTATGTGGTTTTCTTCATAGATCTTCAGGAAATAGATAAGTGATGTGATGCCATCAGTGTGACTTTTATTCAGTATATATTGATTAAAAAAACAAATATTGCTAAATTGGCAGTATTGTTAACTTATTTTGTTTTGGTTGTTGAATATCTGGAAATCATCCTAAAACTCAAGATTCAAGCGGCCAGGTGTAAACTGGATCAAAGATTATTCAGTGTAAATGCATTTACAAATAAACACTATACAAATATATTTGATTTGATTAAAATCTCATCAGGATGCAATCCACATAATACTATGTTGAAACAACCAGATATACATTTTAAATGATCACAAATCCACAGTGACACATATTGCACTTATAATGTATTTACAATATACAGCTGATATCAAAAACCTACCTTAGCTATACCCATAATTTACTCATAATAGCTAGATAGCTAACTAGTCTCATTATTGGTGGAATACTGGCTCTATCTTGCCAGCTGTTGTTTCATACAGTTCAAAACAATTAGGACCTCACTCACAAAAATTGAGTTCAATGACCAAATTACTGTTAAACAATCTTGTGTCATAATCACCTCTGGTGCCTCACCACATGCCCAGGATTTCATGTGGTTCAACAGCTCCTTCTCTGTTCTGGCCATCTTGTAGATTTGCTCAGTGGTCATCATCTTTGTCCAGGAGATCTTCAGCAACTTTATGATGCACTTGTTATCAAAAGCCTAAATATATATTCCTTCCTCTTTTTTCAGAGTCCAAGATTTACATCCATATGTCACTACTGGCCAGACCAAAGCTAGCTTAGTGATGGTGCTAATTGATTTGTATTTCCATATCTTTGTCAGTTTAACCATTACCATGCCCTGTCACTAGCACAGTCTGGAGCATCTGTTACTCTACATCCCAAATATATGAAACAGTCCACTTGTTCCAAACTTCTGCATGCTATTTGGCTTTGCTGCCTTCTCAGTATGACAAACCAGCTCCTGTAGTTCTTGTGATGTGGCCAATACGATTACATCATCAGTATACATGAGATTAGCACTCGTTACTTGATCTCCTAGGATATGGTGAGAGGTTATGTCCTTGTCAGACCACTTTTCTGACCCTGAACAATGCTGATTGGCTGTCCTGATGTATGCATGCTTTGGACTGTACAGATTTCTCAGCAATTGGACCAGGTGTGAGGGCGAAACCCAGCTCTAGCATGGCATGTAGCCAGTTCTGTCATGACATGCTTGATCTTGTACTTCAGTAGTGGTGGCTCCTTTTCTTAAACACCAATCTGTATGTTCACCTCTTCACGACTGTGTAGTTTCTCACAGTAGTTTTGCCGTCTTTGGCACACCTTCTTTGGTTCAACAAGTTTTGTGCCATCCTTGTCCATCATGGCAACAGTACAAGGCTGGAATGAGGAAATCAGGCCTGCTGTCGCATTTTTTTTCCAGCTCACTGCACAGTGAGTCCAACTCAGCTTGCCCATCTCTTCCACTGTATCTCTGAGCATCTTCTGCACTTCACTTGGAAGTTTCCTGTAATCGCTGGAAGACTCCTCACATTTGGCTCTCGCTTCCTCTTTATCCTTTCAGAGGTTTCACAAGTGTGTGCTTCGCTTTCAGCACGGCGCCATTCATGAGAAAACTAACAAACACGAAATAAGACCTTATTTGAAAATAGCAAATGTATTATTTTAACAGATGATTGAGTATAATCTTAATTACTACTGAAATTCCATGCAACATATTGTGATGTTAACAATGTTAATCATTTAATAATACACAAATAATTAATCACCAATAGGCTAAAATGTATGTCAATCTGTGAACACACACCGTGGCCTTCATGGATGATTAAAGTAAGCTGTTGAGAGACTGTCAAGAATGCATGTGAGAACAAAGAGCTTTGTGCTAGCAGGAAAATTCTGGACCACAAAGAGGAACACAGAGTAAATGGGAAGGAGGTGGGGTGTGAAGATTTATCATGAAGTTTCATAACTTCAAAAGCAAATTGTAGTTATGTGATGTGGAACATACTGTACATAAAAGTTGTTAAAAACATATAATCCTACGATGATCCTAAAACAAGATGCATCTGGAAATTGGAGCATAAATATTTTTTGATCTTTGATACATTTAACAGAGATGGACTTAAGTCCCCACACAGAGGTCAACTCATGACTTGGCAAAAGAGAATCAAAAATTTAACGACAGGTTTAGGTAAGGTTGGCTGCTCTCATCTACCTTGATGGGGCCTGAAAGTCCATCCTCACTTATGGCTTCATACGGGATATGGCTGTCAACAGACACCAGTGGCGTTCTTGTTTTCACTTCTTGTCAGGTATTATGAAAAGAATAATGTAATTGTTGATTCTGTATGTTGGCCGAGACGGCACCTACTCGACTTTGTGTTTCTAGTAGGTCTCCTTATCCCCAGTTATAATCATAACTTTCTATCTCAGTCATTCAATGTGTGGCAGTCAGCAGTAGTATTCTATACTAGTGTCACACTGATAATGATGATGATGACGATGATGATGATGGTGATCAAGATGACTTGAAACTCTTCCCTAATGACTCTTTGACTTGACTCGGACATGTTCAAAATGACTCATGAACAATAAGAGTCACTCCATTATCCAGGCGCTGTGTCCAAGTTATACAAAAATACTTTCTGTGTATTCATTTTGCCATTATTCCTTAAGTTTGTTTCTGTGATTTGTGACGCAGCCCCTTTTCTCGTGACATATCACAACATTGTTTATTGTGAGAGGGAAATCGGAGAGAAGTGTTAAATGTAAACAAACAAGGTTGCCATGGCTATGACTGGAGTACCGTATGTGGAGCTTTTGGCTGTAGGAAGTTTAAATCCTTGGACAAAAATGGAAGGAAGCAAAGTGTAGGAGCTCCCAAGTTAATATGTAAAAGTTATTTTCCATCTCCCATCCCTACGCTTATCCTGATATTGACTCGTGACTTGACTTGGACTCCAGTCTAAAGACTCGTGACTTGACTTAGACTTGTATTTTGCGACTTTTGAACATCTCTGGACGTTTACTACATCAATTTATACATTGGTAATATTTTATTATAGGAAAAGAATTTTATGTAAATTAAAGAACATATACAAAGTACAAAGGTTTTGAAATATGACTGGACACATTAATCAGGCCGAAATCTGCCGAAAATCTGATGGTTCCATTTCTTGCTCTCATTTAGCTGTGTGTGTGTGTGTGTGTGTGTGTGTGTGTGTGCGCGTGCGTGTGTGTGTGTGCGTGTGTGTGTGTGCGTGTGTGTGTGCGTGCGTACGTGCGCGCAATTAAGTTCTTGCTGCAGGTACAGTGATCAGGCAGAATCAGAGAGCTGCTATGAGCATGCCCAGTGCAGCATTTGTTATCTGAACACACCCCACCCCCTCCCATCTCTTTGTTCAGCTGCTCTGTCACTTTGTTTTCAGTGAGACAGCGGTGATGGCTGCTGTCCCCCAGGTAGACGGGGAGCACACACGTTCACTCCTCAGTTCCTTACGTCTGGTGAAAGAAACACCCAGGGGTGTACAAGTCTTGCATGACGTTCTCCCTCTCTCTTTCTCTTCCTGCCTCAGACATCCCTAAACACTCTTTCGTCTGATACAGACACTTCAAACATCATTTCCGATCTCCTGTCTCTCGCTCTCATGCA
This sequence comes from Brachyhypopomus gauderio, assembly GCF_052324685.1. Classification (NCBI taxonomy): domain Eukaryota; kingdom Metazoa; phylum Chordata; class Actinopteri; order Gymnotiformes; family Hypopomidae; genus Brachyhypopomus; species Brachyhypopomus gauderio. Next base: position 16,224,508 of record NC_135213.1, read on the forward strand.
TTAAAGCACGTTCAGATGATAGAGATATCTTGTACTACTGAATACATTTATTTGACAGTATCAAGACCATATAGTGTGGTATGTCACATGGGAAAGCTCACTAATGGTAAAAAAATCATTTGTAGTTAAATCTTTTGCTATGTCTACCTGTCTTTAATGGATTTGCACTAATCGTTATTATGCATGAAGATTAAAATAGATTTTGCTGGATATCCAGTTTTAATTCATTCAGGTTTTTTTGCTGACTGATTATAAAGCATGATACATGATATACAAGACTTTTCCACTCTGTGAACATATCAAACTCATCTTTTATATACAGCATTATACAACTCCAGCTTACATTGTTTTTAAAGTAGTTTGTGTTTTTTTTATTTACTGTCATTTGCCACATTGCCCTGGAATGTCATATGGAATACAATGCTCCCCAAAACACAAATATAAATAAAAGTTTGCTGATTGTGTCCTGCTATTGGGTATCAGAACCATACTATGCTATTATAAAGGAAGCATTTGTTGAAATGACAAGGTACATTCTTGAATCATGTTAAATGTCACATTCATATAATCATTTGCCCTTCTTGCATTAAGACAGCGTTTCGCAAAGTGTGGGGCGCGCCTGGGTATTGCAGGTGGGGCGCAAGCAATTGGAAGAAATGATTCGTATTAATAAATGAGTCGTATTAATGCCTGTTTGTTTTGCATAAGCCCCGGATGTTTAAAATGTCTGCGGAACAGTGTAAACCAGGGCTAGATGCAGCACGCTTCTCTGTCACAAGTGTCACGTTTGCCACCCCGGCAACAAATAACGTTCGCCACCCCTATTGAATTTAGTTCAATAAATTGTAAATTGCAAAACTTGCATTTGTATTTTATTACCATTTTGTTTGGGTGATATGGGACAGGTGGGGCGTGGAATTTCCCCTTCTTCTGAGGTGGAGAATGATAGAAAAAGTTTGAGAACCACTGCATTAAGATCAACTCAGTCTCCAAATTTTCTACTAGTAGCCAAAACACCAAGTGACAAAGATTTTAATTCAGTATCAAATGTTAAGAAACTGAATCAGAGCAAATGCAGTTACACACATGAGTGATATTAGGTCTTATTCATTTAATTCCAGTTTCAGTTACAAAAAAGGTCTGACAATCAACAGGTTGATATTTGAGTTTCCAAAGCAACATGATGCACCTGTGAGCTAGAGCCAATTGGCCAAGCTGCAGAATTTCTCTTGAAAAATCAAGACTTGAAAAATCAAAACAACACACACTCAAGAGAAAGAACTTCACTGACAAATAGGAACAGAGAATCCAATTCAAAGTGTAACAACCAGCATTAATAGCATTCAAGACAGTGGTTGTATTTGGCTTTGAAGGTTAGAAGCCTTTCATCTTATTTATTACTGTTGTAGAGTAAGCCAAGGCACCTGAATCTTGATGGTTTTTTTACGCTTAAAGAGTTCCGACTTTATAACTCAAGGCCAGCTGTTTATTCTGTTCATATACAGTATGTTATTTAATGAGCAGTGATCTTCTGCAATGCTTAGGCATGATTGCTCTTTGAGGTCATGAAAAGGTCAAGGAACCAGACAAAGGATCTGTAGAAACACTTATTTCCTGGTAGTCACAATTTCAAGATGATCTTGTACACACACAAATAAAAATTACGATGAACATTATAATAAAAATAATAATAAACGAACACCATGATAAAATCGAAGCCATTCCTTGTCCTCACCAGTCACTATATTTAAACATGGAGCTGTTAGAAGCCAGATGTAAATGTACATTTCCTTCATCGCTCAAAGCAAAGCATTTCCTATTTGATTAATGATCCTAAACACCATGTAACACAAAGCCAACAAACCTGCCTGTTCTTCTTCAGATTCGGGATTACTGTGAGCTCTGCTGCCTACTTGCCCCACCAACTCCAGTCCCAGCATATCCACATCCAGGAAAGCTAGTCTCCTGAGATACCTGTTCAAGGTCATTAAAGTCTCTCATTCCTTGCCACCATGCCAAAGCAAACTTAGCAGACAACCTGCCTGCTTTGTCCGAGTCTCCTGCTCTCGTACCTACACATCTAGAAGCAACCTGCCTTCTTCACACCCTTTTCACTGCTTTATCAGTTTACAATAGCTATTCGAACAGTTCTCTGGATATATGCTTTTTGCAGATATATGGAATGTTGTTTATAAAGGCGTCCTAATTAAAACGAGGTGTTGGTTATGTGTTATTCTGGAATAAGGGCTGTCGCTATGCCCGCTAAGCTGGCAGCTTCAGAGACCAGACGATGGTGAATGCTATTACAGTGCAGCTCTCAAAAGCAGTTTAAATTAGTTTGGCATGCTAGAAAAATGAAAACTTAGCCTATAAAGTTGAATGGAAGTGAAACGTGTTCTCACTCTAACCCTTTTTAACTACAGTCCCCTCAGCAAACGCGAGCGCGCATTTACATCTACAACTTGTAAAACAAGCTAATGAAAAATCTCTATATTAATCAGCAAATGCGGCTATTTTGTTCTGCAAACGGCTCCGTGTGTATCCCAGACGAAGTGCGTTCGTGCGCGCGTGCTGCGACAAACTAGATAAGAGAGAAGGCGAGCGCGCGCAGCTACGTCACGGTGAAACAGGTGGACTCCGCCGCATCCCATCAGTCCGGGCTGCGCGCGCTAAACACTATACTTCTACGTAATGCGCCCAGACTTTTTCCCTCACCGCTGTTTCCATAGCAACGTCTATTTTCCCGTCCTATCTTTAATGAAAAGGTAATGAAAGAAGCGCAGCATTCCCAACTTCATTAGTCCACCAGCACGACAATCTGCAATAAGGAAACAGAATCAATGGCCTGGTCGTTTACGGAAATACGCCAGCCCCGTCGTATATCCAATACTCTCCTTCGGCTAAAACATTCAATAAGAGCGAGGCTACATTTGAGTGCGCTGTACGCTTCTTAACATTGCAGCACGGGCCACCCCTCTGATCATGTTATTTTCATTAAGCTTTTCACTCCGTTCTGTCTTTCCTCGCTCACTTCTTCCTGAACAGAGGTAGAAGTGCACACTCGGATTGGACTTGAGGATGCGTTCAGGTAGGTAGTTCCGTATATGCGTGTGTGTATATACGCAAATACGTGTTTTATTCGCACATCTACAGAAATATGAAATATAAGGTGGTGAGGAGATTAAACCTGGCTCAGGAAGTGAGTCGGTCCGTGTGTGTGTGTTAAATAAACACACACTTCGCAAGCACTATCAGATATTCTCCTGTGCGCTAAACCTGGTTGCCCAAGAAGAGCTCGAGGCTTCACGAGGCTTCACGAATTCAGTGAAATCAGTGAGAGACACATGTACGGAGCATAATAAGAGCGACTTCGTTGTAAATGCAAACAACGTCTTCGTGCTATTATGTAAATGAATAAACATTATATTATTTTTTTCCTAAAGAGTATGCAGGTAGATGTTTAGTTGATAGGTAGATGTAGCCTAGATGAGTAGATGTTTACTGAAACGTATGCATAACAAACATGTTCCTTTAGGGACAGAAAATATCCATTCTTACTCAGTAAATATGTTTGTGCATTGTTATACTTATGAATTAGTTTTTAAACGCTGAGTGTAGTCTACATCGTGGCCATCTCGCCATTGCTCGTGAAACGTGCCGTCCTGCAATAATTTGAGAGAACGGGCCGACCTATGCACGCAGCGTGCAAGCCTATAAAAAGCATAACGTATCTAATGTGAACCCTTGGACACGGACGGCACACACACACACACACACACACACACACACACACACACACACACACACACACGCACGCACGCACGCACGCACGCACGCACGCACACACACACATGCACGCACACGCTGCAAACATTGCCTAAAAGCTAAAAATCGGTGGTTTATCCAGAATAGATACAAGCACGATCAAATTAAAGATGACATTCTTCACATTAAAATCAATTATGTTAAACTTCATGTTCAGCAATAGTCAAAACACCAGATATTGTTGTTGTCCAAGTACATGTGCACTGTGCTGCTTTATTTAATCCATCTAAAACTAAATGAGCTCAATAGAGATTTTATACTTTTCCAGGGGGATTAATCTACATTGAGGCAATAATTTATAAAGTCGGCAGCAATAAATTAGTGTCTTGTTACTTTACATTAGGGATGGTATCTTCCTACTCTAGCTATGAGAACACAGCAAGATGAAGAATTCCTCTTGACAACGGTAAAACTGAAACAAAACCACCTCAGGCAGGATTCGTCATGATTCATCTATACCTCATTCTCCTTCTCTTCCACCCTCCCCCCTTCCTCCCATGTTGTACCTCCCATTCTCTCTCACTCCATCTCTCCACCTCCCTCTTTCTCCCTCCCTCCCTCTCAGGGTGAGGCAGTATTTGTCCTTGACCTCTCTGTGAACTCTTTGGAAGGGTGCTGATATAAAGATTTAGATCTCCCAACAACAGGGCACCAAGGGAGATTCAGCAGGAAAAAGACACGAGGACATGTACAAATATACGCAGCATCACACAACCAGAACATGCCCAATGCACACAGTATCTCAAAACTAAACCACATACACAGACACTGCACACTGTATCACAAACACCCCCCCAACCCCCACTCACACATGCAGAATGACACATGCGGCCTACACACAGTATCATGGAAACAGAACACACAAACACGTACAGGATACTGTACTGTGCAAGTGTCCTGCAGCTTGTAGTAAAAGGGAACTGAGCGGGAAGTGGAGAATTAGCAGGTGATTGTGCTGAGGGCATAAGGGCAGCTTCTTTCTCCCCTCTCACTGGAACAGAAGGATACTCTTCTTACATGTCTCTCTATCTTTCTTTCCCTCTCCTGCCTCTCTCTCTCTCTCTCTCTCTCCCTCTCTCTCTCACACACTCACACACTCTCGCTCCTCTTTCTCTGTGCAGGATTTATGACCTGTCTATGAGGGAGATAAGGCTTCTGAGAGTGTGTGTGGTAGTTGGCAGGTGCAGACATGGAGAAGCAGGTGGGAAACAGGAACACCTGGACACACACACACACACACACACACACACATACTCACACACTCCACTCAAGATGATTAGCTTTGTTTCTAGCAGAGCGCAGCGAGGAACAAGATCTACAACTTAATAAGGGTGTAGAGCAACGACCAGCAGTGCTCTCCTTCCTTCACTCTCTCCACCCCCTGTCACCCCATCTTTCTCCTTCCCTCACTCTCTCCACCCCGTCACCCCATCTTTCTCCTTCCCTCACTCTCTCCACCCCCTCTTTCCCTCTCTCTCTCTCTCTCTCCACCCCCTCACTACCTCTCTCCACCCCCTCTTTCCCTCTCTCTCTCTCTCCACCCCCTCACTACCTCTCTCTCCACCCTCTCTGAGCCTCTCTCTCTCCTGCTCGCCCCCTTTTGTTACTTCCTTCTTCCTCTGCCCCTTCCTTTCTCCTCCACATTCCCAATTCACACACACACACACTCTCCTGCTGAGATTCGCTCATTCTTGCAGAAACCCACAACCAGTTGCTCCTTCAAACAAATCAGCATCGCTCACTGTGCCTAGCAGGTCTGCTCCCTGCACTGCACCACGCTGTCATACGACCTCCAAAACCCAGCCCGCACTGTTCCACACCACCGCGGAGTGAGGAGGAACAAGGGAGAGAGGAGGGATAGAATGCGACAAGAATAAAAAATATGTACGGGGAATGGGAAGTATAAAAGGGAGAAGAAACAGTTTAACCTAGGTGTAATTAAACTGTGTGCGCGCGCCGGTGTTTGTGTGTGTAATTATCAAAGCACGTCTGCAGTGCTCTTTCCCTGAATGCTCTTTAATATGTGCAACAGAAAATTAGCCCTGATGCAGTCTGCGTATCAGCAGGACTGTATAGAATGCTATTCTCCCAGTGTGTGCATGTGTGTGTGTGTGAGTGGTGGTCTGCTACATCTATGCTGCATTATTGAGAGCATCAGCAATACAGGACGGCCAAACCCTGCAGAAATGCACCTCAGCCTCGGGCAGCGCCTCACAGATATACTGAGAAAGACACCAAGTGGACCACAAAAATACAGCATTTGTACCCACACACACACACACACACACACACACACACACACACACACAATGACACTGACACTCTATCTCAGTCATACACAGACATGCAAGTGCAAATTTTTACTTCATTTCAATACCACAAAAAATGCAACAAACACACACACACAAACACACACGCACGGAAGGACAGACAAATTCAAACCGTCAGTTCACTTCAGGTGGTTGTAGCAATACACATGCAATGCACAAGCACACTCACACACACAGTCTTAGAGTCGGGAGATGTGATGTTCTCACTTGTGATGCTCCTGGGTGACAGGTGTGGGCAAGCGTGTGTGAACATGTGTGTATAGTGTAGGTGCTATATATATTAAAAAAAAACCATGCATACCAGACCTTTTTTCCAGAAATCTTGCATGTATGTGCTTTCCATACATTACCCAGATACCTACATGGGAAAGTCGGAGAAGGAAATCCATCAATTTCACCATCGGTCTCCAGCGAACTTTGGGCCTACTCTCAGTCTGTGTGTTTGGATCTGACTGAGCACTGGAGGGTACTGTCTCCAACCCCAGACATGTCATCTGTGTTGCTGAGATTCTGCCGCTGCGTTCCGAAAGCGCACTGGCCGGGTTGCAGAGCTGCTTGCTTACCGGTGAGGTCAGCAGTGCTCAGCCTGCAGGAAGTAAGTGTAAAAAGGGCTCTGAAAAGCAGGCCTGATGTGGCCACCAGAAGGCCCTCTTGTGTGCTATCGCACCAGCCTGTCCTGGCAAGGAACTCGCAGGAGAAAAGGAAGAGAGAATTGGTCCGATTTCACATGATTGACGCTGTTACAAATGTCCCAGCTGCCCCAGCCCTGACCCTAATGGAAACTTTTCATATCGGTCAGCTTGTGTGATTTCCTGTGGATGTCATACACAGAGAGAGGCAAAGACGTGCTCAAGCAGTTACTGTGGTGTATGTTACTGTTGCAATGAAGATTTGAGCGCTGCAAATCCCCCTAGACGAAAAAGAGAAAGTTTGCTTTCAAGTCCACGCTGGTGTGAGATGTAAGAAGGCATCGGAGACACATTTTGTTGAGCAAATCTAGCTTCCTGTGGCTTCAATAACTTCAGAGCTGCCTTCTGCCATTAGCCAGACTGGTGATGCTGAAGGGATAGGTGCATGGCCATGAACCGTCCTTCCGTCTGTCGGAGGATAGAGAAGAAAGTGAGGGAGCGTAGAAGAGAAACGAAGAGACAAAGAGAAAGACATAAGGGCAAGAGCGAGAGTGCCCTGAGTGATTATTCTCTTATCCACTCAGCACAGGAGCCATGTACAGGTCAGAGAGAGGTGAGACCACACACACACACACACACACACACACACACACAAAATAAAACTTTTTTAACTCTGCCCCAATGTGAGAGGGGTCTGTCTGTTTCTGGGAGCGCTAGACTCCTGTCTACATGAACATGTAGCTTTCCACATTCAGCTCATAGTATGCTGTAAATGAGTCATGTGACCCCGGCTCTGAGTGGATCACTTTATCATAGCGTTCATAGCCTGCATTCTCTTCAAGGTCATACAGTTGTTCATGGTGTAAAGTATGCTAATGTAGTACACATTAGAGCACATGATACAACACGCTTACATACACACACGTGCATTAGAATAATATAGCAGAAATTCACACTTAGACATTTACACTTGTCTGGGCAGTCTTAAGTCTTCACCATGTGCATATATTATTATATATACTATAATATATGCTAACACGAATCACCAAATGCTAATTAACTTTCTGAATATAATGAATAAAGCTTTATAAATGTCAGAACAAATGGCAAAACATGCAAATTACAGCAGATTATAAAACGCTGAAAATACCAATTTTGGATTCTGAAAATCATTAATATTTCAGGCCTGATGTTTCAGCTTCTCCTCCTGCCACAGAACACTGTCAAACTCTCCATACCCCCTCCACACACACACACACACACACACACACACACACACACACACACACACACACACACACACACACACACACACACACGCACATATATGATAGAGAGAGAGAGAGAGAGGGGGGGGGAGAATGCAGACACATGAACAAAGAAGAATTGGAGAAGTATGCAAGAGTGAGAAAAGAAAGAGAAAAGGAGGACAACTGACCACAAGAGAATAGACGTGGTGCAGCGTGCACCCTCTAGGTGGTGTGTGTGTGTGTGTGTGTGTGTGTGTGTGTGTTTACAATATAAACAATGCATCAACATTAAACAATATAAAACAACAAATAACTGGCATAGGCACAACAGATATGTCAGTTTTTACACATACAGATAAATATATACATTAATACATACAGTAGACGTTTTTCAGTGATTTAAGCCTTAGAAAGTTTATAAGGTTAAACAGTTAATAATTGTTTATATCAGCCATAACATTAAAGTCACCAACCTCATACAGCCACTCATGTCATCATAGCAGCTCTTATGCATCAAGGCATGGATTCCATAAGACCTCTGAAGGGTTGTAGAACATCTTGGGATTTCTTGGGATTGGCATCGTCTCGTGTTGCCATGATAGTTCCTCAGATGTCCTTCAGTTCTGCTTTTTCCAGCCATTTGTAACATTGTCTCAAATCAGCCAGTCAGTGGTCCATTCCACAGAGGGGCTTTTCCTCCTCAGGCCACCCTTGGGGTCCTTTTGCTTGGACATATACATGGATGTTTGGGTCTCCTATTTGGGATCTTACACTTTGATTGCCTCTCCTTCTGGCTGCCTTGGCTTTGAGTCTTGGGTGAGTGCCCCATACAAACTTGGGAATTTGCCAACCTTGACGTTGGCGGCCTCATGTTCTTCTCTTGGCTATCTTATTGTGCCTTCTGGGTACCTGATGACTGACAGTGCATATACATGTTTATGGCTTTGATCTTATTTTTCCTGTTGAAGAGACTCTGGAGGGCCTGCCATACGAGAAAGTATAAGTACTGTGGAAGCACCTGGCTGTTAACGTCCTCATTCTTGCCTCATGGACCCCATGTGATTGGAAAGTCCCTAGATATTTGTAGCTGTCCTGAAGCTCTGTTTTATGGCTTTGTGAAAGTTCAATTCCCTTTGTCCTAATCACTTAGCCTCTCTGGGGCAGAGATGTTCAAAAGTCACAAAATACAAGTCCAAGTCAAGTCACAAGTCTTTTGAATATAGAGTCCAAGTCAAGTCACAAGCCAATACCAGGATATGCTTAGCGACAGGAGATGGAAAACAACTACTTTATATATTACTTTGCATGCTCAAAACAGTATAGAATGCGTCATTCATTTTTGTTTCACAATGGTTATTTGTCTTGGTGTAAACAAATATTACAAAAAAAGTTCCCTCATTAAGTCCAATGAGTCCAATTTACATGTATCACTCCTGTAAAACAATAATTGTGCCGAGTAAATGTTGATGATTGCGTTGATGTTTGTTTACAAATGGTTACTATGCTAATTGGGGCTTCTGCACTAGCTGTAACAAACTAAACAAATCTATCCGGTGTGTTTTAGGTGCTTATGAAGTTTGATGTGGCGTTCTAGTGTCTTTACTTTCTTTATACATTGCCCTTCAGTTATGTCCAAGGATTTTAAAACTCCCTATAGCTAAAGGCTCCACGTACGGTACTCCAGCCGTAGTCATGCAATCTCGTTTACATGTAATGCTTCTCGCCGTTTTCCCGCTCGCGATAAGCAACATTGGGATAAATCACCGAAACAAATCACTGAAACAAAAGTAAGGAATAATGGCAAAAGTCAAGTCCAAGTCGAGTTGAGCGTAATTAGGGACGAGTTTCAAGTCAAGTCTGAAGTCTTGAATCTGACTTAAGTGCGACTGCGGCACGAGTGCCTATCTCTGCACTGGGGACACTTCATCATGCATCTCCATGATATATACAAACTTAATGGTGATCAGAGCAATTGTCTGGCGTTAGCTTCCAGGCTTCTAGTTTTGTCCTCTAGTGTTTCATTGAGTCCTTATGGTCTTATTTATTTTCATTTTGTGGAGTTTCTGCAGTGTGTTGTAGTACAAGATGCATATACAGAGAAGTACACAGAGTTTCTAGAGAAACAGGACATTTCACAGACCCTTCGTCAGCTGTACAAGCAGTTCTTCTGAATTTCTAGGAGGTAAACTAGAGCACTTGGTTTGCACAGCTAATGAATGTCCTGTCTTTCTGGAAACATTGTGTGCTTCACTGCAATTTTATCTCCCTCTATATATCAAATTCAGTTTCACTTATAAATATTTACGAGAAGGTATAAAGTTGCAAGTAAAAGATATAGTGCAATATTGTCCCTGAGGGCTAAAAATATTGTCAAGACAAATTGAAATCACATTGGTTTTCATTCTTGGTTTGAATATGTCAGAATTTGTAGAACTTTTGAAGCTCTGTGACAGCAGTAAAACTTACACTACTTTTAACTAATGTTTAAATACTTGAGGTCTGCCATTCTACATAGACCTGATTATTCAGTTGCTCTCGGTGAATGGGTATACACTAAAGGGTTCAAGACAGGTGATTTCTTTCACCATTTTCTTCTTTAAAAAAAACTCTTGTGTGTTTTTGGTATTGAACTCTGGATTATTATCATGCTGGAATAGTCTTCTGCCAAGTTTCTGTGGACTGGGAGTCATCTGGTCAGCCAGTATTTTGGTATATCCACAGGCATTCATACCATCTATAAATGTAATCTACCTAACCGCATCTGAGCAAAGAATCCACTCCCAATATTCATCAGGCTTCCTACTATGCTCATGTTTCATGCAATACTTAATCTTGCAGTTTTGGACTGATGACCAAGCCAGTTTTGTTTTTCTTGGATGTCGTCCACAGAGGCTGACTTAATGCAATGTCCTTTGCACTGTCTGAGCTGTCACAGAAACTCTTGATTTTCATTTGTAGTCCCTGTGCCAAGTACTTGTCCCTGTCTTTCAGAGCTACTATGCAAGCAGCATCATTTGACATGGATGGCCTCCACATTTTCAGTTAGTGGTACTGTGACTTCTTCTATACCTCCTGATTACTCATGCAACTCTGTTTTAACTAATTTTAACTGGTGACAGATCTGTATCCATTTATATCTATAAGTTTCACAGTCAGATTTTTCAACACCTTTGTCAATCATTTTCCAGTTGCCACGATGCAAACATGCTATCAGACACCATGCATAGGTCTGAAATTGAGAAGATTCTGCTGTTCAAAGGTCGTTTAATAACTATGTGTGTGTGTAATTAGGCTAACTGGAAATCAAAGGTGTATCCAATTTTCTTTCACAGATCATATTTTCTAACTTGTGTATCAGTAGAGTGGTTTCCATCCAATCATTTTGCAAATGTTATGTGCATTTACAAAATTTCAGCAGAAAATAAGTCATGCTTCCATCCACTACTGTTATGGGAAGAAACTTTAGATGACATAGGCTGCCGTGATTAGTGGCAGAATAAAAACAAGCAAAATGGAGGGATTTAACTGAGTCTACGCTTTGATACTTCATCATTTGTTTGAAAAACCCTTTTTTACATTTTGGCTTTAGTGATATAAGTTTGTCCTAATCTTTTAGCAATATTTGTGTGTCTATTTTGTCCTTTTTCCATTCAGGTTTATTTTTCGCACATTTTCAACATTTCAAAAACATTTTTCAAAAACCATTTCAAAAAGTTGTGAATGGAAATCTAGTGATCAACTAGTGATCTCACCTTTGCTGCATTACAGCATTTTTTGGGGCCTGAACTTACAATAGTCTTTGTAAAGTATTTATTTTTGAGAAAACATTGAAATAAATCAGTTTTTAAGAGGCGGTATAGATTTTAATCATTTGACATTTAAGTGAGATTGGGATGCAGGGCTGTGCTCCTGTATGCTGAATAATGTATATGCAGTGTGGAGTCTAATAACAAATCCTCTAATTTCTTCAACCACAGAATGGTTCCAAAAAACATCAAGAAACAAATTCTAGAGCCACATCTAGAATTCAACATTACGCATTACATAGAAGTGTGGAAAAATTATGGTGTACTGCGCTAGTTTGTGTTACTTGAGAAACAATGTTAGATTTCACTTTGAATGAAAATCCTTCATCAGCTGTACATACAAAGAGCCTCTGAAGTCATGGAAGGTGCAGCAGCCGATATTCAAATTTCAAAAGATGTTTCAGAATCTTTGGATTCACCTGGAATAAATGTTACACTTTAATCATCTTGAATATCAACTAGATCACCTCCCACAGCTTCAGCAGCACTTTGCTTGTGCAACTGATGATGAACCTTTGAAACATACTATTTCTCCTATTTCTTAAAACTCTTAACTGTGATAACTGCGTTTCCAACCATTAATGAACATTTATTAATGACTTGCATAATGGATTAGGTCTACAGGAGGCCTACAGAAACTGAGACATACTTGATACAAGTCCTTGTCAGGAATCAGAGATGAGACTGATGCACTCACAAATACACTCATATATCTGCATGTACATTCATCGGCCACTTTATTAGGTACACCTGTCCACCTGCTCATTAACGCAAATGTTAAATCAGCCAATCACATGGCAGCAACTCAATGCATTTAGGCATGTAGACATGACCAAGACAATCTGCTGCACTTCAAATCAAGCATCAAAATGGGGCAGAAAGGTGATTTAATTATCTTTGAACGTGGCATGGTTGTTGTTGCCAGACTGAGTCTGGTCTGAGTATTTCAGAAACTGTTGATCTACTGGAATTTTCACACACAACCATCTCTAGGGTTTACAGAGAATGGTCTGAAAAAGAGAAAATATCCAGTAAGCGGCAATTCTGTGGGTGCAAATGCCTTGTTGATGCCAGAGGTGAGAGGAGAATTGCCAGACTGGTTCGAGCTGATAGAATGACAACAGTAACTCAAATAACCAGTCGTTACAACCGAGGCATGCATAGAAGCATCTCTGAAAGCACAACACGTCGAACCTTGAGGCGGATGGGCTACAGCAGCAGAAGACCACACTAAGTGTCAGCTAAGAACAAGAAACTGAGGCCACAATTCACACAGACTCATTAATTGGACAATTGGAGAAAACGTTTGGAATAGATTGGAAAAATGTTGCCTGGTCTGATGAGTCTTGATTTCTGCTGCGAAATTTGGATGGAAGGTTCAGAATTTGGCGTCAACAACATGAAAGCATGATTCCATCCTACCTTGTATCAACGGTTCAGGCTGGTGGTGGTGCAATGGTGTGGGGGACATTTTCCTGGCACACTTTGGGCCCATTAGTACCAATTGAGCATCGTGTCAATGCCACGGCCTACCTGAATATTGTTGCTGAATATTGTTGCAATGTCCCTTTATGACAACAGTGTACCCATCTTCTGATGGCTACTTCCAGCAGGATAATGTGCCCTGTCACCAGATCTCAATCCAAAAGAGCACCTTTGGGATGTGGTGGAATGGGAGATTCGCATCATGGATGTGCAGCCGACAAATCTGCAGCAACTGCATGACACTATCACGTCTATATGGACCAGACTCTCTGAGGAATGTTTGCAGTACCTTGTTGAATCTATGCCATGAATAATTAAGGCAATTCTAAAGGCAAAAGGGAGTCCAACCCGGTACTAGCAAGGTTTACCTTATAAAATTACCGGAGAGTGTATATCCACATATCAACACGCACATAAATACCCCCAACCCACATATTACCACTCAAATGCCCTTCTCTGAGATGTCAGTCAACATGCCATCAGCAGTTTGTCAGTTTTGTGCTGGGTAAAGCCTAGGTCAAAGATCACAAGCCATGTTTTAATATGCTTGTGTAAAATCAGTCTAGTCTCAACCAGGCCTCATCCTAGGTTTTACTAAATTCCATCCTGGAGTCACAGTTTTTGCAGTCAGAATGTTTTTATGCAGAACAAAATTTGATGGCAATGAAGTTCATTTTTTAGGATGTAAAAAAGTATTGCTTTGTCATGCTCTGCATGTGTGGGTAAAACACACCGCCTCAGGCGTTAGTCAAGAAGGGAGAAGCTTCATACTTTGGTGTTGAAGAGAAATACCAGGTACAAGCTCACCTCAAACTCGAATCAGCATCTGCCATGTCTTCCTTATCTCCTTGCTGCTTTGAGACAGAACAATGTGCATCTCTCTCTCTCCCTCTCTCTCTCTCTCACACACACAGACAGAATGTTTTACTGCTGTTCAACAAATGCAAAAAAAGCGGTGTCAGCATGGAGCTTAAGATCTGCTAATGTACACTCGTAGGTGGGGAACATCTGAAGAAGCTGCTGAAACACAGGTATGAATGCTGAAATGAGGTAGTGTGGCAGAACTGAGCACACCTGTCACTGTTCCTCTCCAACAGGAGGTGGAGAATGGGAGGGAGAGAGAAAGAGAGAGAGAGAGAGAGAGAGAGAGAGAGAGAGAGAGGGGGAGAGAGAGAGAGAGAGAAAGGGAGACAGTGAATATTAACTATGGTAAACAAGTCGGGAGAAGGATGGCTCATAGATGCATATGAATCCCACAACAACAGTCACATCCAAATCTAACTTTAAATTGAGACTGAATAAAGCACTGATTAGTATGGATAAACTCAGTTGCACTCACACTCACATGCATGCACACACAAACACACACTCACAAATCTCAGAGTGCTGCAGTCTTTCGTTGACTTATTTAGTATCTCAGTCTGAACCACCACTCAAATACCGGAAGTATTTCAGTGAAACTCTGAATACAATCGCGCTCTCTGCACACCCCCCCCCCCCCCCCCCCCACACACACACACAAAGAAAAGATCATGTCATCATTAAAACAGAACAAATTATAGGGTTGTATGGAGTTACATTTCTTATTACATCGGAGTATAAAATCATAGCATGCGCAAGAACAAAAAGGCGGCTGTTTCATTTACTCGTGCCTTGTTCATTTATATGAAAAATTCATCTAATAGTGAAGTCAGTGATGTGCGAGTTAGAACACCAAGGAGCATTGAAAAAAAAAGATTTTTCCGTGTTAGCTAATAGACTTCTAATTCCATATATTCCATAGAAAGAGAGAAAAAAAGACGGAGGAAAGTACCTTCTATTTTCTACTTTCTTTGTGACCATGGGGATTTCCAAATGAACACACTGTGATTCCTAATTTGGTGGATCACACACACACACACACACGTGTACTCACAGAGGCGAAAAAATGCGTAAAAATGTCTGTAATAGAAATGATGGATCAATTATCAATGATATAAAACGACGGCACCGACAGGGGGAAACATCTCCCATAATTACTTGCAGCAACCCCAAATTAGTCGACCAGCTGAAGCATAAAAGGATGACCATATGGTCCTCCATTCTGCTGAGCTCGTGCGTGAAGTTGCACGCGCTTAAAACACGATAAAGAGAGCTAACGGAATCTGGAATAAATGTGTAAGTAACATAGAAAAGGGAAAATAAGTCTATGTGATAGGGGGTCTGTATACTTGAGAGATTATGATACATTACATTAGATTCAGCTGAGGCTCTTATCTAGATTTACTGAATTGCTTGGTTATCTACAAAGAAAAGTATCCTCAGATATTACAAATGGGTTAGAGTCCAAACACACTTTTTAGATCCTGGAACATGAATTAGTGTTGAAACATGGATTAACGCCACACAATGGCATACCATATAAAGCATTAAACATTGCCACTTTCTTTTGTAAGTAACATGTAGTCTTTTTTATTCGTGTGGATGTTTAGCATCTAGTCTAATTTTAAGTAAATAAATTTAAATATTCATAAATCTTACATGATCAAACGTGGCAAGCTTCGTTTCCTCGAAGGAAAAGCCAAAAATTAATTTAGACGTATAAGGCTTGCCCTCTGCTGGCTGCCAGAAGTACTGCATCATGTCTTTTTAAATATGATCGCAGTCTCTCTGAATGGCTACATTCTAAAGTGCTCGCAGATAACGTAACCATGCAGTTTCTGCAGAGATAAGGCAGTACAGACCACTACACGAACCTCTTGTATGTGGTATTCATTATTATCTTTAAACATGAGATATTCAAAACAAGACACAAACACCCATTTCCCTTATATCTGATTTGCAGCGCGGGGGGGTGTCTACTCTATCAGCAGATAACTAGTGTATAATGGCTACCTTTTCCACCCCACACATGAAACTGAGAAACAGTGTTGTGCACTTTGACATGAAATGGCAAGAGCTATCATTAATCTGACCGGGCGGTTCTATGTGTGGGCTGGGGATGTGTTGAGATCTGCAAGACCGTAACGTGGCTCTTCTGGTTCAGTGGCAGCGGACGCAGCACGCGGAGACGCAGCACGGGGTCATTTGTCTAGCAGCACGGAGCCAGATTAAATACAGCTGAACCTTTGAAGACATCGAGGACAAAATGACCCTGGAGTCTGCTCATTTTAAGTGTGTGTGTGTATGTGAGAGAGAGAGAGAGAGAGAGAGAGAGAGAGAAAGACAGATGGCATTTGAGTGTTGGTGAAGGTTGACCTGTGCTTGTCTGAAGTCCATTTTGTACTTGCTCTTACAGTGATTAGCTCTACAGTATAGGCAGCTGGAACTATAGCTGTGTAAACACTTTGAACTGTGTTGTTTATGTGCTGCCAGGAAATGTCAGAAATGGTTGGGCCTTGGCTCCATCAGCCTGATGTAGTAGTGACCTCTATAGTTATACAGTGCTTGTAGGGCTTGGGTAAGTGTTGGGATTAGTATAGCTACTGTGTTGATTCTCCTGTCTTTATGCGCTTAGCCATTTGCTCATAACACTGACCTACTGCTGATTTTGCCTTTTTAAGTAGTCTTTACATAAACCCGCTTTTACTAAATCTTTAAAGCCAAAGCTTCTCCGGGACAGTCTTCATTATTACTGGCGTGTGCTGATTCTGCATGACTAGAGGCTGGGTGTGTCAGTTGGGCATTTCAAAATGACCAGATTCTCCAGAAGAGCAGGATGATTATGATTTGAGAAACATCTGATTCATAGATTGATTGGTCACCTTCTAAGTGTTTTTATATGAACAGTAACCTTGGTAACCGCAAACGGAGAGCATCTATCAGTACAACAATAAGAAAAACGGTCAAATCAAAATCGAGTAGAAAGTGCAAAAACTAAGAGTGCAGTGCTTGAGCACGGTTTGGAGGGGAGCAGGTCGGGAAACATGACCCTGCTGTCCTCTGGATCTCTGTAGTAATCGGTCTTTTGGGAGGGAGAATTGCTGCTCCACATTCATCTCAGCTCGCCCCAGAACAAGCTTGTCTACAGGAGTAGTCCGTCGCCAACACGTTCATGTAGATGCGTAAATCTAGATAGAGAAATGATTCTAGCTCCAGACACACTGTGGGGTCTCTGAAATGAGCATTTTCTGAAGGAAAAAAGTTTTTTTTTCTCAACAAACTTTAAGCTAAAAAGTGAGAAACGCAGAGGATGCCGTCTACAAAAACTGAACGTATGAACTTTTTTGCAGATTTTCTTCTTGTGTCTTTTCTCTCCGTCGTCTCTTACAAGGCCATTTTGTGATTTTGCTCGTCATTGATTCTTTTTTTTGCTTCAGTTTTATTAATAAAGCCCGTGGTATGCCTGAAGCACAGGGGAAGGTTGTTTGAAAGCACGCCAGGAGCTTAATCTGTTCTGATGAAGAGAGTGAATGGAGAGAGGGCCACTCAAATCGCGTATCGACTGCTGGATCGATGTCTGCTCTGGCAACCTCTGTTCATTTCAAGCAGTTAAATTGGACATCAGAAACCATACTCGAGCCTCCTATTCATTCCTGCTGTATAAATCCATGTGTGCCTCTCTCGGCACGCGCGGTGAAAATTAATTCATGATGTCAACAAGACTAAATCTATTCGGCTTACCGCGGGGCGTTATTGACACGCAGAGTCATTTAGAGTATATCATCAAACACAATCGCAGAACATGGTAACATGCGGTGCTACACATACCATTGTAACTACAAGTTCTACTGTAGCATATTGCCATGCACTCAAATACGCCACTCAGTAACGCAACATGTTGTATTTACATACACTAGTGATGGCAACACGAAGAACAAGGAAGACGAGGAGTGTGAGGAATACCAATAGCTGAGAGAAGACCTGGAAAAGATGTGGAAGGCGAAGGCTACAGTGGTTCCCCTGGTTGTCGGACTACTAAGGACGGCTTTAGTCTGTCCAAGGAACAACATCCAAGATCTCTGAGCAGAAGAAAGCAGTCCTTGGAATAGCTAAGATACTTTGTAAGAACCTCAAGCTCCCAGACTTCTGACAGAATAATAATAATAATAATAATAATAATCTTTATTTGTATAGCACCTTTCATACATACATGCAACTCAAAGTGCTTTACAGTATAAATAAAAGAAACATAAAAAGGAGAAGACAAAAAGGAAATGTTAGAAGAAATTAAAGTAAAATAACATAAAATGTAAAAAAGTAAACAATATAATAAAAAAGTAAAGTAAATAAAACTAAAGTAAATATAAGAAGATAACAATAAAATATTAAAATTAAAGATAAAAAGAAAAAGAAGACCCGAGCTTGATTTTATATATACTTAATCAAGCTCAGGTCCTTTAAAATATGTCTACATGTCCTACAAATGTACACTGCAGTTACTTACCTGGAATCCTCTTCAGAGTTTTATATATACGAGAGGAGAGACAAGGGGAGAGATATAGAGCTCAACTCAAGGTTAGCTAAACTCTGTCAAACATTTACATATTTTATGATAACTAGAATGTCCTGTTTAATAATGCAATAAAAACCAACTAAATCTGGAATAACTGCAATAATCAAATGTTTGCTACCACATTATGGCATTTTCCAGCCAGTCTTGCACACACATACTCATGCAAATTCATTAAATAACCTAAAGTCCTGTGAAATAAAGCTTCTTTCCACAGCAACGTGTATAATTCAACTAGATAGGACTCCCTTTCTGGAAGGTACAGCTTTATTGTTGAGGCTCAGGCAAATCAAACAATTTAATAACGTTCATTTTCAAACAAATGGTAAACTGAATTCTTCCATGTAAAATTACAGATACAGTATGGAGATCAATAAAACAATGCATCTCTTTGGCATATTAATATTCTAGACAAACCCATAATAGTTGGGCAAAATGGATTGTTCAAACCCTAGAATGTGTTCATATAACTGTCAAAAGAGAAGCAGACAAGCGCCTGAGTTCTCAGCATTATGTCAGTGTGCTGCAGGAGTGAGTGTTTTTATCTCTTTTAATAACTGCTAAACTACCTAAATGACCTATGCCTAATGGCTGGCTAAAACTGACTTATAAAACTTTACAGACTGAAACCACGACCTACATTCTGAGTAAAATCCATTCAGTTTCCAGACTGAAGGATGTAAAGGCTCAGTGACATGGAGACATTTTCATTTGTTTGCATTTGTATTTTTTAAAGCATGTCAAGGGACTGACTCCATGCTCCTGCAGAACTAAATTGCTAGCTTGGTCTCAGATGCTCCTGTATTGAAATAAATTTAGTACAATGGGACATTACATAGGGGTGGATCCAACCCCCTATAAATTGCCATTATTGTTCATATACTGATGGTAACCAGGGAAACAGACATTTCTGGCTTGGTCTCGGATATAGTCGTTTAGAATTGTGAGATTTAGCACAGAGCCAGTTCGAGAGTGGAAAAACATTTTTCAGCAGAATTGTTGTGGTCTGCAGTCCCAGGCTAAAGTAACACGAACGTAGGAAGTTGAGTCTCAGTCTCACACTCTACACTGCTTCTTCGCTGTGATCTGTTCTTTTATGTGTTCTACTGTAAGGGCACTGCTACAAAACCAAACCCTTCACTTCATGGCCACTTTAAATGTAGTTCTTCTCTCCTTTTCTTGAAATGGTAGCGTGGGTGGCTAAGTGTTACATTATGGTGTCGCACAAGCAACCCCCCTCCACCCCCCATCCACCATCACCTGCGAACAGTCTTTAGAGCGCTGACATGAACATCACAGATGTCAAACCACTGCTGGTCCACCTCTCTCCTAGGCAGCAGGCTGTTGTAGGGTAGTGAGGGGTTCAGCCTCCGATCTCTGCTTCCCACCACCCGCCAGTAGGAGGTGCCCTTGAGCAGGAAGAGTGCATTGTGTGTGTAGGAGAAGTAGGCTGCGTCCAGATTACCGACGGGATGGTCACCCCGTGCAGTGGGGGGAAACACCTCCGTTATCTTCCTGGGTGAACCTGTGGCTAGCTGGTTAGCTCTGACATCAAACCTATAAACCTGGAAGTAAGAAAATTTTAACTATTTAACATTACAATAACTCTGTGTCGGTAACAGTGCTGTAGTCAAAAACTACATTTTCCTAGAACATGTAAAGCAGCCAATCAGCTCTCACCATCGAGCCTCTGAAGAAGTAGATGTGTGCATCTCTCCTGTCATAGTAGGCTGTGTTGATGGGGGCGGGGACTCCAGGGAAGCCCTCCGAGATGAGGCGGGGGTAACGCTGTCCTTCAGGGTCCACAGAGTATGTCTGATCATTCTCATTGTCGTACCTCCAGTACTTCACACCTGAAACAGGTGTGTACACCTCATATGAGTGCATCACTTTGTTCAGGTGGTTCTTCCTCTTCCAAGACATTACTTAATATCCAGAGTCATCAGGCATGACTAGTTGCAAGCAGCACTGAGAGTAAAAAAAACATGGAACACCATAGTCCATGTCTCAGGAGGCTCATATGAAAACATTTGCAATTACTGAGTTCTTCAGATTAAGTTTCATTTGTGTCTGGGTCCCTGGTGGTATGTGGTAAATATTGAACATTAACATACACATCTTAATATGTAATCTTAACCACATCAGCCGTTAATGGCAGAGTTTACCTTTAAAGAAGTATGTTGCATCTGATCTGCGTGTCCACACGTGAACATACGCGTCCACTCCAGCAGGTGGGATGCCGTGCCACCCGACCCGCACAGAAACCGGATCACCGTAGCGGGTTCTATTGTTCCGGTTCTCATACAGCCAGTACCAGCCGTCACGCATGAAGTAGGTGCTGAAACGGACTACTACTTCCCCATACTGGGTCCTGTCTTTTCTGACCCAGTCAAACACAGTGCTGAACCTTCCCTTACAGTGTCCTGGGAGAGAGAGATGAGAGAGAGAGAGAGAGAGAGAGCTAATCCGTCATGCTGTATTCCTTATGTAATCTTCACTGTGAAAGTACATTTTTTTGTGTGTCCCTCATATCATAGGGGTTATGACAATGGGGCAGCATGCTCTTAAAGACACTCAACAGCTTTTTACAGCTCAGTTCCAACTTCAGCACATAAACAGCCATGACCATTAGGGACAGCCACTGGTAATGAACCTTCCAACCACGTCAAATTAAAACGCTGATGGATAAGATGGTTGGTGCTTTGCAGGGACATGCTTGTGCTGTAATTGATGTTTTATGCTCGCGATTTTGCAGAAAAGTGATTATTATCTTTAATGAATTGTCATCTCGACAGATTTCTAATAGCAGTCTGGGAGATGAGATTTTTTCCAGCCTTTAAATCTCATACCACAATAAAACATTAATTACGTTGCTGCTGATGTGAATGAGCTGATAAACCTCTTATCAGAGCTTTTTTTAAGTCATCCCTATAATGGAAGTTATTGTTGCCTGTAACAGAAAATTTGTTATTTTAAAGGTGTATTATATTGTTGGTGTTCAGATAATGGAGGTTTTATAGATTTTCAGAGATTTCTGTACCATCCTCACAAACTAAACAACATCAAATTATTTGACACTGAAATCATTTTTAGCGTATTATTTCCCTCAGTCTTTGACTGCAAATGTTCTACCAAGCATGATAAAAATACAACAAAATGCACGCACAGACTTTCTGTGGCTCTGTTTTCTATATACCAAAAGAGCTTTAAATACAAAAACAAAGACACAAAAAGGACCTTTTGAAGATCAGGACACAATCAATTACGGCCCTGTTGTAAACTGGGATTTCCCCTGTGCTGGTGCTGCCGGTTCCTCTGCTCTGCTATGTTCCTAACTGCTCCGACACACCCATTTTAAATCCACATAAGGCTCGTTAACTGACTGCTGAGGCGAGTCAGCTGTCAGGAGTAGGAAGATCGTGCTGTGGGCAGCACTGGCCAGACGAGAGGGAAGTGCAGTTCTGTGTTTGTCACTGACAGTCACTCATTCGCCAGGTCTGTCTATAAAGCTGACACAGACTGACAACAGATATATAGTGCTTGTGAGCTTTATGTTCCTGGGACTGCTGTTGGGGGCTCAAAGAACTAAAAAAAGACAATATAAAACTGGTATTTCCATAATACTTCAACAAATGCAAACAACGTCTGACTGACATATCTTAAATAATATGCCTGGATTGGAACTGTTAATTATATTCTATAACGGTTGTGAACTATGCAATATCTATACTTAAACTATTATGAAACCTACATTGTGACAAGAGTAAGGAATGAGAGTTCGGAAGTAACATGTTAAGGATGCCCATACCTAAACTCCAGCACTGCATAGATCAGCAATCTCCCTGCTCCAAGAGGCCTAATTAAGGACCTTAGAATGTGCTTAAACCCATTGGCAATTAGATGATTGCATCATGTGTGCAACAACAAGACACACTAAACTGTGCTGGTCCTTAGCCTCTCTCGCTGAACACTCGATCATGTGCCTCAGATGAGCAGCCCTACCATAGAGGTGCTGGATGGCCTTCCTGTCGAGCCAGTCCAGTTCAAAGTTGGAGTCCTGGGGCCTGTAGCTGGGCTGCATGATGGACCCTGCGCGGTACATGTGGGGCAGACCCAGCACATGGCCAATTTCATGCACTGCTACCTGAGCCAGAGGCATCATGGAAAAATCAATCAGTTAAAATTGTTGTTATTATTATAGTTCCTCTGGGTCACATTAAATATCGCTCAATTACTTTGGGGGAAAAAAAGCTAAATTCTGGGAAAAATGGGCATTCCATCATGTTGGTGTGGGTGGTAATAACTGATATACATGTCTGCTGTATTGCCAGTCTCACCTTCAGTAAGCTGATCCCATCTCCTGTATTAGGGACTGTGAAATGCTCGTCATCGTCAAAATGGATATCGCCCAGAAACCATGCATGAGCAAACTCTCTCCCAGCCCCGTCGAACCGCTGCATACAGCCAAGGTGCCGCCCTAGAGAGAGAGAGAGGGAGAGAGAGAGAGAGAGAGAGAGAGAGAGAGAGAGAGAGAGAGAGAAAGAGTGAGAGTGAGAGAGAGAGTGAGAGTGAGTGAGAGTGAGAGTGAGAGAGATGAGACATGGGATAAACAGTGCAATAAAGCAACCTGTTAGCTCTGTGACCACTGATGTCTATGGAAGTACAGGCTGCATTCTCCACCTCTTATGAATTGATTACTTTATTTATGCATTTAGCCCACTACCATCCACCTTCTGGAGCAGTAACATGTTGTTAGTGGTAATAATTCAGGAATCAATGGAGGTCAATCCCTGGAAGGGGGGCATGTACTAACTGTACTGCATCGAAATGCCAACAATGGCAAACAATAAAAGAAAGAGGAAACACAAATAGAACATAGTAATAATAAACACCTTAATAACTAATCAATTGTATAATCGTTGAATACTACAACATAAGTACAACAAAAAGTACAACGGCTATTTGCCATTAACATTACTGTCTTATAGATCTGTATGCGAGTATGTGTATATTGGCACATACAGGAGAGAGTATTCACAGGGAGGTTAACAGAACTCTGTATGGTATTGTGTGTATTTGAGCGTTAGGTCTTGTGTTTGGTTATTCTCTTGAAATTGGTGTCTTATCTGTACAATAGCTGCCATCTACAGAGGTATAGTTGGTTCTCCCCATGTCTGAGGAGTGAGTGATATGATTATAATCATATGTAGTGAGCTATTATTTCAGCAGTAGACATCTGCTATAATTGGAAGAATAGTGGTTGCTCCAGGCATCCTGACAGTAGCTGTGGCATGAAAAAAACAGAAGAAAATAAAATTTAAAAGTCATGTCTACACGTATTATCTCCAACTCTTCATCTGATATCTCTAGTGAATTCTTATTAGTGAAATAAAAGCTGGCACTACGTTTTACGGTTGTATATGAGTACACAAGGAAATCCCTGAGCAGACTTAATTGAAGGTCTTCGCCAGATGTCTTAAATTCCAGACCTCTAATACAAATCCCAGATCGGGATTTCGTAATCACTTAATTTATGTCAAACCAAAGCGTTCAGATATTCAGATCACCCTCCTGTTACCTGGCTGTGAGGTTTGACAACATGCCCAATTATTTACATGTACTATTCAGTTAACTATCAGCTATTATAAAATCTATGACCTGAAACAGGATTTAAGGTCTGGAGTAAAACTCACACTGTGAATTCTCACTCTGATTCACACCTTTGTAAGCTTATGACAAATTGCTCTGCAGAGTCACTAAACAATACATCAATCGAAGCTTTAAAAAAAGCCAAAAAAAAAAAAAATCCTGTTAGCATTATGTAACTGAAGCTAATTTAATATCCCCCACCGATTTCCTTTCATTTGTGCCCTCATTAGAATTCCTCAAACATTATGTTATGTGGGCTGTTGCTTTAATGAGTCGCACCTGTGCCGAAGCCCAGTCTTATGTCGATGTCCTCCTGGGGCGAGTGCAGGTTCTCCTCAAACTCCAGAGGTGACACTTCACTCCACATTCTGAAGGCCAACCTGAAGACGTAGCGCTGCTCGTCGACGGAGAGTTGACTGCTGTATCCCTCTCCGATCAGCCGCCACGTCAGAACGCTCTTGGAGAACGCCATATGGCCCCACTCGCCGCTGGCTCTTTTCCGCCTGATCTTACTCACCAGCGCCGCTAGGTGGCGCCTTTTCCGCGTGATTGCTTCGTGCTGAGCCACAGCGTTATCGGAGCTGCCGTTCGTAACGTCTGCGCCGGACGTGCTGTAGTTTGTCAGCGTGTGGTTGTCAAGCTTGAGGACGGTGTCATTGCGCAAAGAAGTGTCGTTTAGTTTCTGTGCAGTGAAGCTACTTCTCGCCGTTTCAGTCAGGCCCTCTTCCTTGTCTGGCACGCCGCATCTTGGCTTGTTCATTGCCGTTTTTGTGGCGTCGTCCAGTAGACCCGTGGCAGGTAAACCGGACAACCGCTGGAACTCTCGTAGGGCCTCGGGAAAACCTGGCGAGCCTGAGGTGTTTTCTGGAGTTCCAGAGCGAGGTGAAGATAGCGCCTCCTGGATGAAGGACACGCCGCCCTCCCCCGCGGCGTCGGCGGGCACGTCTGCGCTGGAGCCCGGGCCCTCCTCCGAGCTCTCCGGCTTAATGAATCCATACTTTACAAGAAATTTCTAACATGGGGCAAGGCAATTAGTTTCCTTAGTCAGTAACAAACGCGTTATTCAAACAATAAAGAGAAATGTGATACACTCTGAATACAAATAAAGGATTTTTATTTGACTTGACTCAATTATAAAACATAAAACGCTGAAACAACTTTAGAGTGAAGCGTCACGTCGTTAAATGGAAGCACGTCTTACTTCGGCCGTGTCCGTGTCCGTGATGAGCTCCGCTTGATGGGACGGGCCGATCTCTACATCGGAATGGTCCCGACTGTGGAACATCTTCTCCGTTCCAGTCAAGCCGATGGTGGTTAAGAGGAGGACGGTCAGCTGTGTGGTTATCAGCATCGTTTACGGACCTCGGCGTTCCAGCACGCACGTCGTTTTTTAAAGCAAGTTGTAGGAGGTTAACGGGCTAGACGTGGATAAGTCTTTATAAAGGGGCCGTGTCACGTGTGAGGTCTTTAAAGTTTCCTCCAAAGGCACCAACTCCAACACCGGCTCAGAAATCTGCCTCTTGTCACCCTCGCAATTTGGTGTGAATTGCGCACACGCGCGGGCGTACATATAGTTTCTTTTAACGCCCATTCACAATTATTAACACTCTAGTACAGCTGAAAATAAAACTTAACTACAGCCATTATGTGATGCGAAAACGCCGAGCACACTTGCCTATTTTTTATATCATATTAACAATTTCACGATCTGCGTAGATAGCACCTGGCTGCAGGGCCACGCGCCTCGCACCTGCATGCAAGCGCACCTGCGCCTACATGAGACAGCATCTCACCATACAACCCCCCTCCAAAGCAAATCTCCTCAAAGCAAACCCAGCTGCCTTGTCGGAGTAATAGCCCATAAAGAACTACTCTTTAGAAGCTGCTTGTCACACTGAATTTTTAATTCGAATTCAAGATCCAAGATGTAAAAAACTAGCATAGGGTCCCACATATTGGGACATTTCAACATAAACCACACACAGGACGTAGAGGCGGTAGCCACAGTTATGTGCACAATACGTGTGCTTTAGACATTAATAAAGCGACAGACCATACATTCATATTTCTGCATTGTATTCAGTCGTTTTCATAGCTGGTTTCATTTCAATAAGATTCGATTGCTATCTACTCCTGTCAGCAACAAAGAAGTAAACAATAGATTTGATTTTGCTCACAGGAGACAGGCTGATGGTGTGAAACGAAAGGACACAGTGACAGTCTGTTTATAAGAGTATAAAATTAGAAACAATTTATTTCCAAGGCTATCTAAGGGGCCCCCAATCGCTCTCTCTAAATCAAACCCTTTTCTATGTCTGGTCAGACTCTGTGGATCCTGGGGGGTGGGTGGAGAGGTCTGTGCCCAGGGCGTGTGCCACACTGTCAGCGAGGTGCTGCGGGGTGGGTTTCTCGGCCAAGCAGCTGACTCTCAGCCCCTCTGCCTCCAGAGCATCGGCTGTGGTGGGGCCTATAGCTGCAAACTGCAGGGCAACACACAAACAGTCTGACTCACATTTAGCAGGCTGAAGATTGTGCACAAAGGGGGAGCTATTAACACTCAAGTACAGGTGCTACGTAAGACCAGTGCATCATAATGACATTGCTCTTATTTATTTATTTTATAAGTGTAGCTTCTCAATATTTAAGATGAAGATATGAAATTAAGTTTCAAGTATGGATGACTGCAGCCCACATCATTCAGTATAAAACATTGTATTTCTTCAGATTTATTGCATTAAGATTCGATGGTGCATAGTTGCAGCAATGGTTATGTAATTGTTCATATATATAGAAACAGTGCTGAGTCCTAGGAGGACAGTTCAGGTGTAATGTGGTACATTGAGCGTGACTGAGAACTAATGCACGTCTCAAACTCTGCAGAACAGGGCTTTCTCGCTTCAACCTGTCAGATCTCGTGCAAGCACTGAATTAGCAAATGTGTGGAATCAGGGGTGTCGGAGCAGGGAACTGTGCAGAACTGTGACTTAGTAGAACTGGAGTCCGACTGCAATGTCACTGGCACACAATATATAAGAGAATTAGAACTACTACTACCACCACTACCATTACTACCACTAGTACTACTACCACCACTACCATTACTACCACTAGTACTACTACTACTACTACCACTACAATTACTACCACTAGTACTACTACTACTACTACCACTACTAAGTGCAGTAGACTCCTTTAAGAAAATAACTAGCGCTGTCAATTCCAGGTGCCGCGATTAAAAGTCCTCACCAGGATTTTGCTCAAGCTTGCTAGATTTTCTAATTAGCAATCCAGGTAAAATTAGTGGAATCAACACAATCCAGGAAGCCTGAGCAAAATCCTGGTGAGGACTTTTAATCGCGGCACCTGGAATTGACAGCACTAAAAATAATAGTTATTACCTTTATTTGGTCCAGCCGTGGTCCAACCAGTCTCTTCAGCAGTTCCAAACTAATCCTTACACCTGACGGACTAAAGAAAGCAATGCTGGCAGGTACTCCCTGACAAACATGGAAGAACACACACACACTTTTACAAGATATATCACATTTGTATTATGTAACTAAGTATTATTATACTTAGTAATATAAATAATTGTATTTTTTCTGGCCTTTCTCTAAATTAACCTCTCAAACCAAAAAGAAATGTTGTTTACTCTTTCAGATTTAAAAATGAAATGTAGCATTTGTGTCAGGACCATTCTGCTGGTCTTAAAGGAAAGTTATCTGTTTACCTGGTTATCTGTTACTCTGGAGAGAAAATGTGTGAAAAATACAAACTGTGTTAAACTGCAAAACACTAGTTTATAACAGGAGATAGCCTACATTGAAATCCAGTTTAACCACAAGTAAGATTAAAGAGGGAACATTTTTTCCAGCACAAGCTAAACTACTTCAAGCTCTGATTTGGCATAACTGCTCTCTCATTTGAGCGAAGCAAATGCAGCATTTGTGAAAACCCAGCTACCTTGGGTGAATTCAGAGGAAGTGGATTTGCATTGCAAGGTATTCTAGAAGTCACCTAGACTCACAAGCTGGGTGATCATTTACACTTGAGATTTATGAAACACTCAGATCATTAAATGGATTTATTAGGGATGGTTGCAGTGGCATCTGGCCATGCACAGTCTGGCCTCACAACCTCACCGTTGTCCTTTATTTACGGCTCAGTTTCTGGCCTTGGGGACATTGCTGATTTCATGCTTTTGAGGGAAATACCATCGCCAACCCAGCAGACACAAAACTCATACTAGTGTAGCAACTATGACCATGACTGTGTCACTGTGTTAAGAATGCTGTAAAATAAAATGTATTTAGTCAGTAGTAGTATTGTGGTCAGAAAACTGCGTAGTGAAGACTGGCACAGAGAGTGGTGAACAAAGTGGAAAGATAAGGTCATCTGAGGCACTTAAACTGGCCAGTGAGCATGGCACATGTCTCTAACAGATCTGAAAGTCATTCTGTCACTCAACCAGGAAGACTCACGTGTTTAGAGAAATAGCGAGTGATGTTGATCTCCACGTCAGGATGGTCCACTGTCTGATAGACTGTAATGGTCTCTAGAGGGATGCCTGAGAGGGGAAAGGGGAGAGAACTCATGCTCTTTGTCATGGTGCAATTAGACACAGGGCTGTAATTAGTACTGGACCCAGGAGACTGTGACACCAGCAGCCTCGACACACGGCAGCACAGGGAGAACAGACGCTATTCAATTACACTCTCACTCGCTTCATCTCCCCTCCACACACACACACACACACACACACACACACACACACACACACACACACACACACACACACACACACACACACACACACACACACACACACACACACACACACACACACACACACACACACACACCATCCCAGATAGAAATGAGTTCCAACATATATTTAGAACAAACAGAAACATGTTCAACATGCTTTTCTCTGTCTGTAATTAACAAAAGCAGGTGTCAAAGCAAATAGCTGGCAGAGTCACAAATGGCACCTTTGAACATCATGTACACCCACAACTACAGATTTAAAAACACAATCGGATATGAAGACTGGAACGGTAACATCAGCATGTCACACTGACTGGAGTTAGCAAAGCTGTCTCAGTTACACCAATCACTGTCTAACCGTTTTCCCTCAGTGTCTTGGGGAGCACCTCTCTCTTCAAAGCGCCACAGGGAAACAGCAGAGGTAAACTCTTCACGTTTTCTCCTGCGGAAGCAGTAGAGCACCAGCATGACAAACAGCTTTTCCTTTTGTTCAAAGCACATGGGAAATGATTCCTTACTGATGTTTTGTTCACTGCCTACACAGACTTCTTTATTTTTGCATTTATTCTCTTGGGACAGAGGCTATGTCTGATTTTTTTATATTCTTACAATTTGCATTTACTTTCAACATATAACTACCACATTACCAAGTAATGTCTTTAAGTGTAAAGTGGTTTGTGGAAGTGAAGTCTTTGTACAAGAACAGAGGGTTTTTTTTCCCCATATTTAAAAAATAGTGTGAGGACATGGTGACTCATGAAAATTGCACTAACATCAACAAACATCAAGATAATGAATACAGATTTACAAGCCTAATTTAAAAGCACATTTATTAAGAGTGCCTTCATGAACATGACATTAAAGACCTGCATTATTTTGACCAAAGGCAGTTACACACAGATGCTGTGATTGTGTAAATCAAAAAGACCAAGTTTAAAGTCTAGGCTTAAAGACTAGGCTTAAATGCTAGGCTTAAAGACTGGGTTGAATTGTGACTGGAGCAGATGTGTTCTCACTTTGCACAATGAGCCGGGACAGAACGTCAGCTGTGCCTGTGTGCTCCCCCTGGGGGATGAGCCCCAGACTATGAACTTCACAGGAAAAGAGACAAAGACCGTTAATTTAGACACACAAATGCCAGTAATCAAAGACAGATTTTCAACTTTACATTAAAGCAAATGGGGTTGAGCTGTTAAAAGCAAAATGTTTATCATGTAAGCAAAAACATTTCATTTATAAAGCAAAACAGAATTCAATTCACGGCTGTATTTTTTAAGAAGTAGAATTTGATTCTATGTCCTATAAATAGTATTTTATATGGAGATTTTACATGAGCAGATTACACAACTGTAAATGCAGCAGTGTCTCAGTTAGACTTCTTTAAGTACATGAACCACCCACCCAAAGACAGGTGGTGGTTCAGAGCTTTTCTGACCTTAGAAAACACTTCTGTTGACCTGCACCAGCACGGTCCTGACAGGTCACCCCACATGGTGCCAGAGGAAGGACTTGGGGCTAATTATTGTCAAACTGTCAGCGGTAGGCATGTGTGACTGGAAACCAGTAAACCACAGCTTGTAATGCACCCCCTCCCCCTTTATTCAGCTGCAGGCAAAGGAAGTTAACACTACCACAGTTCTCCAGGTGTCTCTCTCTATCTCTCACACACACACACACACACACACACACACACACACACAAACACTAATGAGCAACTCATTAGCTAATGAGCTAAAGAGAAAAGCAGCAGGGTCTTGTGAACTGCACCCGGGTGTAAGTCGGCCAGCGTGCTCCTGAACAGCCTGAATGATTTTTTTTACAACCATTTTGATGAAACGTCTATTACAGTTTGATAAACACATGTATTGGATGCCTGATACTGAAGTAAATACTGCATTAATATGTAGTGCCAAAATGCAACAATGCAATGCATTATAACACATTGAAGACTGTCTTGGATCGGTTTTGGTCAAAATATTCACATTTGTTGGATAATGTAAATGCAGTCATTTATCGCAACAGCCACAGGACGCTCATCTGGAACATCTCAGATTGGCAAAGATGTTCATGGCAATAAAAAACGCACTATTTGTTAGAAGGTTCATCTGCATTCATTTGCAGCATATTGTGCACCAGTCTGACAAAGAAATAAAAACGGCAATGCATCACACATGTCTTAACCGACGTTGTATGCATTCATTCATTCATCTGACTAGCACTTTTGTAATAACGGAGCCCCAAGCCCAGGGAGCCATGTGTGTTCTCGAGCTCCTCCATCTCCTGCAGCCCAGCGTCAGTGCCTTCTGTTACTGCAGGGCTTCTCAACTGGCAGAGGCGTGTCAGACCAGGACAGACGCAAATGCACAACTCGGAAGACATGAGCAATGCCGTCCATGTCCATTTTACATGTCTTTGTTTCTGCAGAATAATTCACACTTGTCATATCCCTGTGATGTCTAGAATGGTAGATCCAGATGAAACTGGTGGCACTGGGCATGTGTTAATGGTTGCCAGTGGGGCTGGGTGTGGCCTTAATCACCAGGGAGGACTGTATAGATCTGCAGTGTTAGGGAATGTTTGTTGGTGTAATGGGTAAAATCCTTTGGAACTGGCCAAACTTGAGTACTCATTAATACCAGTGAGGCTGTGAACTACATTAGTTGTTGGAGAGGCTGATATGGATATTAGTGTAGGAAGGGATTGGCTATGTGGCGATGCAGTGTGTACTTTTAAGAGTGGCTAATTCAGTGTGTGCTATTGGTGAGTTGCTGTATGGAGTGGCTGCACAGAGTGTGCATTAACAGTGCAGGTGTGAATAGGTGCAGTCCACAAAACACACATACATTGGCTTCCCTGATGAGACAGAACAGTGACCAGGGACGCCGGCGGGGGTTTATGTTTAAAGAGTTCTGTAGCTTTGAAACCGGTTTAGTGAGCTTGGGGGGTTGTCTGGGATGCCAGACCTCAGTGTTCAGCCTTCTGAAGGCATTGTGGGCTTAATTTAGTGAACTGCAGATGAAGGAAGGTGCCTACCTGGTGACCCCTGCAAAGAGCCTGTGAGGCGGCGGCGCCTTGGGGGCTTATTATGAATGCAGTGAACGGACTGGGCACTATGTGAATCTCTACAATGGTAATCTGATACTGTAAATAATTACATTTATATATTATAGTATTCCACTAAGAAAAGTGAACCTTTGAGTTATTTTGCAAAGTGTCTACTAAACCTAGATTTCAAAGTCTGGGTTTGCGTGGCAGATTTTCAACAAGTACACACAGGGCAATAGCAGGAAGATGGCTAAAGTACCTAATGATGCAGTAGCACTCCCCACCACATACACTGACTTCGCATTCCACTTCTCCTTTACTGCGTTCCATTCTGAAAATAGAAATTTGCAAACAATTGAATTATTTATTAGAACAACTTTTAAAATGCCATTTTGTATCTACACAATATGTGTTTAATATTTGTATCAATACTAAAATACTTGTTTGTCTGACATTCAGGCTGCTTGATGCCATCATTAAGGTCCTTAGGCTTTTTTTAAATATTCACTCCTTGTTCTAACGTTCCAGTTTATCAGATGGTGAAGTGACACCTAGTGGTCCATCTGTATTAATGCAGCAGATATTCAGCTCCAGTTCCAGTCGTTAAACATGTGCTGTGATTTGTGAAGCCACGAATGCATTAGTATCCATTACACTCTGTAGAGGGCTTCTTTCCTAACTCTAATGCACCATCCACCAGGCCCAATTCAACTAATCAATAACTTCAGAAGACAACACTGATCACCTGTGTTAAGCTACATCTGATAAAGGTGACAACTTCCTATGAAAGAAGAAAACTGTAGGACCGGTGACCATTACTCATGTAGTAATGTGATGGTATCCAGGTTTTAGATAGCTCAGGCAGATGTGTGTTATTGTTCTCTTGATTACACCATGAAGACCAGATGAATGATATGCAAGCTTTGTATGCCTCAATATATATTTGAAATTGTATTTTTCTCCTTACAATCTTTTATCTCAGTCAGAACCTGCAGGAAAAAAAACATGAACCCTAAGACTCTGAGGAAGGGCAAGCAAGACATTTGCTGTGTAATGGTGGTTGTGGTGCTTCTGCTGTTTTTTTTTTTATCCAATCTGAATTAGTGAGATCTGCAGAGGTTCTTCTGTGGGGTTCTCATAAACGAACCTTCTCTCAGGGTGCTGTTATCAATACACATCTTCACAGCCTCGACGGCTCTCGGGCTCGTAAAAATTAGCCCCCCGTGTCTTTCAGGCTGAAAAACCTGCAGGTATTTAAATAATTACATCATAATAATGCATCACGTGCAGAATTCAACTGTTGATAATGAGGATAATATGTGTAAAGTGAGTTGATGCTTACCCTGTCTGACAAGGCATTCAGGGACACAAACTTAAAAGACAGCACAGGGACCAGTGTTGCTGAGAGACCATGTCTGTCGAGCTCCTGTAATGTCCAAATTTTCTCTTCAGAAAAATAGTTACTAGCTAGCAAGTGATAGCATCAGTTACCCCCTTCCTTAAACTCATAAAAGAAATTTGAATGTCTTAAATGCCCCATTTTTCAAAGTACAGATTTGACACATTGAGTTACATCATGTGGTTAATATACTGCCACTATTTTACAATACTGTCATCATACTGCCCAATCCTATTAGGTGCTATTATTAGCTTAGCTCAGCAAGTTTATAAAATAAATATATATTAAAACACACATATGCTCCTCTGTTCATTTCAGATGCACTTTTGAAATTATAACAATGTTGCTGTAGGCGTATTGCACTGATTTGCACTGGAGGTAGTTATGTTTTATTTGTTAATTTATTATTAATAATTAAAAGTCGTTCTCTGCACTTTATGTAAAATAGTTTTTAAAGTTTTGTGCAACACCTTTATATTTTTTAGTGTTATACGGTAATATTTCTAATTTATTTGCTTTTTAATTGTTTCTTTAATACTGAAACAATCGACCCGATGATAGACGATGCAGGGGGCACCAACCAAAACCTCGCCTAGGGCAGCACACTGGTCAGGGCCGGCTGTGCCTGTTAGACACGTTTACCACTGTGAAGCAACCTCGTGTATGTTGCCTCCCATACCCCTCTGGTATTGTACCTATGCTGCAGATAGTGTTAAAACGCGGACACGTGTTAGAACTACGTTACCTTGATGTATGGATCAAGTCCGCTGTCGCTCTCCCGTGGCTCTTTTAGAAGGAGTACGTTCATATTCGCCGTCTCCGGTCAACTGTTACATTCAGTCATACAAACTGACACAGCGCTACAAACGGTCTCACAGAATGAATAAGCACAAAAAACCCGTAACAACGCCTCCGAAATGGACACATGTTCGCCCAAGATAACTAGTCTGACCATAACGGACTGCCTGCACTACATATACCTGTTAAACACATTTCATAAGTAGCTAGCTGGCAACAATGTTTCCAAAACGGTTTATACATCCGGTACTGTAGACAGCAGATTTTAAAAATCGTCTCGTTTCTAAACTCGGGCACCGGACAACTGCAAATCTTTAGTGAATAATACTGCCAATATAAACGTTAACCTAGTCCGGTCCTGCTGATTACTGCCCTGGACATTTCACTCCACTCTACATACTAGCCAGCCAGCAAGCTAGCAGCTAACGAGGCAACATCACTATCATCATTATATATATGTATATATATTCAGTTTAAAGTGTAGAATGTGGTTTTACATGTAATCACATACTTGTATGCAGAAAATTACTGCGCATTTATTTCGCCGTTCGCATTTCCGAGAGGATATATCCTAACATTTTGAAGGTGTATCCCGTGAAGTTACGGAGGACCGTTTAACATTTTTCAAAATTAAAGTTCCAGTTTTATTGTAATAGGTACTCTATCAATATAACACCAACAGCTATTGTAATTACATGTAAACCGATATTACATGCCTTACATATATTTAAAAAACCTTACAAGCTCATGTATTATGTTAGGAAATTAACTTTCTTTCGGATGAGATATTTTGTTTTGAAACGACATCGAGGACTTACTTCGTTTGATGGACGTGTGGCCCCGCCCACACCTCGCCGCCGCACGGTCGTTTGTGAAAGTAAGAACTCGATCCGACTGTCACACCTTACCGACAGTACAGGTAACCGGTTCCAGTTTCCATCAATTCGTTTAGATCGTCGGTGGAGGCTGTTTTGAGGAGACATTTGCGTTACGAAATATCGTTGAATTTTTAAAAATGAACGAGACACTTGTGGGGTATTTTGACTTTGAGCAGCGTTTTGACGAAAGGGCGGCATTTGAGTGGTTTCAAGAAAACTGGTGAGTAAACGTCACCGCCGTGATGCCGACCGACTTCACCATTATCTCACCATCCCATTGAGAGTCGGCGCTCTTCTGGACGGGGCTCTCACTCTAATCATAAGCAATTGAAAGCATTTTTAAAAGAATTATATATTAGTGAGTGAAGATGTTTCATTGGCAGTAGATCTAGTTATGGCAAATATCTCAGTGACTTTAAATGTAGGCTTTATATATTTTACACAAGTTTATATATTTTCTGCCCTGCTAAATCTGGCCCTTTCAACTAATAATTAAATAATGGAACAAGCAAACTCGCTGGCAGGGTCACAGCATTGTCCTAGCATTTATGCACATAGCAAAAAAACAATAGGCTGTTGTTGAATCACTCACTACAGAGTCCCGATCTTCCTCTGAAATCAACATCAGTGCATGATTTACCACACGGGCTTCAAATATCACGCAGCTTCACACATAATATCCGTATGCACGATGGCAAATGTGAGCTTGGGCAGAGTTAAAGCATGTATTTTGGGGTCGTGTTCTTTGGAGTGATACACGCTGTAGTATTAATCATTATCAAAAATAAAGTATAAAGTATTTATTAAATAAGGTATCATAAGGTATTTATTTTGTGTCTGTTATTATTGCAACTTTCTTCAAGTGTATTATGAAGTGTATTGTGTAATTGTGTTCTCTTTGGGTGTGTCAAAAGTGTACATGGCGATTAAAATTCGTTGCACATTCCATCGGCTATATCTACGAAACCCGTAATTCTTCATACTTTATCTGGTCTGAGCTCTAGAAGGAAAAAATAAAATAATATAGGTTTAACTTATATAGCGCCTTTTTCATATCCAAGGTATGACAAATAATCTGAACACCAGCCTTGTTTGCAGACAAGCGCCCTTCTGCGTTTACAAATCAGTCAGCCTATACAATAATGTCTGATCACATTAGTTCTGGCTAGCCGTTGGGTTAGAACTGTTTAACAATTTGGGTAAGACCTAATTTGTCCAAGACTTTGGGTAAGTTGTTGTCTTTTAACTTTGGTCAACTGAGGTCAACATTACACCAGTCTAACCAGCTTTATTTATAATGTATGAACTTCCATTGGCTATTTGCTGGTTCCCCTAAATTAAATTGTTCTGTTCTATTTAGACACATTGCATTCATACTTTTATGTTCTTCTATATTTCCAGAATATTTTACCTGTTTTTTTTTTTTTTTTGGGGGGGGGGGGGGGGTGTCACTGGACAGTCGTTAAAGCTTTTCACTGTAAGTTGTACCATGTATAACTATGTACCTCATCTATAACTATGCTGTCCTTGACTTGAGCTCTCTGTCTGTGTGGGAGAAACAGGACCACCTCGTTTGTGTTCTGCACCGTGTACGCTGCCGTCGTTTTTCTCGGCCAGCACTTCATGAGAGAGCGGCAGAAGTTGGACCTGCGGAGACCTCTCATGTTCTGGTCCCTGAGTCTGGCAGTATTCAGGTGAGTAGACTCCTGCACACAAGCTCAATAAATGACTTAAACTCAGGTGAGGGATCCAGAATACGTGTGGTCTCAAAACACCAGTTCAGTCAGAGTAGCCATGAACTAGATGAGTGACGTTCATGTGCAGAGGCATCTTTAAACTAATCAGGGTTCATTTGTGCATTTGCACATTTTTCCACATATCTTGTCCTTTATGTACTTTGCTGTTTTCTAATGTAATGATACACCACTTTGTGCCCCATTTGATGACTTCACTGCATGTATGCCTGCACTTTCAGTGACTTTCACAGCTACCTAAAGCTATTTTGTCATGTAGGGCTACGCCCCCTCTCCTAGCTGTCACTCCGGTTTCCCTGTTCCTCGTGTCTGTGTTGTTCCCTGCTCCTTGATCCCGCCCAGCTTGTCTGTTGCCCTGGTTTCCCACTGTCTGCCACGCCCTTGTCATCAGTGTTATCACCTGGTCCTAGTCTCCCATGTCTGTATCGGTTGTTTTGTTCAGTTCAGTTTTCGTGCTCTTGTGGATATTCTGTTTCTGTTTCATCTTTGTTGTAAGTACGTTCAGCCCAGTCTCTGTTTCCCCTGCCTTGTTTTGTTCCTCGTGCCACCATGCCTGTCTACATGTCTTGCTCAGACTGCCTACCCGTTATGACCCCTGCCCGTTATTTCGACTCTACCTTTGGAATTTCATTCAATAAATCTCGCTCTCCTCAGCGTTTGTGTCCGCCTCCCTGCTCTGCATCGCGCAGAACGTTACATATTTTGACATGCAAAGCCAGTTTTGAACTGGATGTTACTGATATGAGAATCGGCCAGTGATCTCATGAAATTAGATTAGGTTTAAGAAATTAAAATGCTGCTGTAATATTATATTCTCCAGTTAATTCCCATTAACCTTTTCCTACAGGCCCAATCCTTGTCAAATCAATATAAAGTCAATATAAACTGGAAGAAAAATGCTATCCAGGACTTTCTCAGCCTGACCCCGTCTGACCCTTGCTGATGGCTCTGGCCATCGTTACTTTGAGTATTGTGCTATGTTGATCTGTAAGATTCTGTGGGAATGATTCCTTTGCTTATGCAAGCTGTTGACACGCACTCCTAAATTAGACATCTGTCTGAGTCTTTGTAAATGCGTGAGCAGACGCATCCTTTTTCCCCGCACAGGTAGAGGTGTCAGGTGTCAGATGTCACTTCTCTTTAGCCTCTGTATTATGACGCAAAACACACGCAGGTGTATGACGCAGGTTCTTGAACCCACATGCTGACTGGTTTACTGATTACACCTAATTCTCTCTGTCCCTCCTCCATAATAAATGAACACATTTCTAATGTGTATATAGTACTGGCTTATCTAAACTGCATTCACTATGTGTATGTCTGTGTCAGTGAGAGTGAAGGAGAAAAAAAACTCCATATGATACCTGCTAAGTTGAAAACAGTGATGACAGCAGAAAGGTTTACTAGCCAGTTGACATTAATTCAGTGACATCAGTGGCTTCAAAATTCAGAACCTGCAGTGATGCATAAAAAAAATTATGTATGTGGAAAAAATAGGATCAGAGCACTTTTGTTTACCTTTTTATTTATTTTTAAATGTATTTTCTGTTCAAAGCTCTATAAAACATTTTATGGGTTTCAAAACATTTACGGTATATATGTTATCATGTTGAAATGCGGGGAGAGGGGTGTTCCACTAATGTTCTATGCTGTGCTCCAGTGATGCAGTGTAGTTGACGGGGTTCTTTCTGTTTGTTCCTTAGCATAATCGGAACAATCCGTACAGGATCCTACTTGCTACATTTACTAACCTACAGAGGGTTCCAAGAGAGTGTTTGCGACACGAAGTTCTACAGCGCCCCCGTCAGCAAGTTCTGGGCATATGCCTTTACCCTCAGCAAGGCACCTGAACTTGGTAAAATTACACTCATGTGCATATATACTGGCTAATTAGCTACTGACTAAATGCTAATTCACATTCTGCAGCTTTCAGTCTGTGTCTGATTAGAAGTTGGAGTAGAAGTAAAACTAACAGTAGCAGTATGATTAAATCAATTCTTATTTTTTTATTATTATTAATTATATTATTATTATTAGTAGTAGTAGTAGTACTAGTAGTAGATGTAGTAGTAAAAGCAGTAATAGCTGTACTAGAAACAGTCACAGTAAAACTATAAGAAGGCCACTTTTGCCTCTTGCTGCTACTTGAGAAAATGCGGAACAGGAATACACACCCCAGGAGACTGTCACTTCTTAGTTACCTGCTGGGTTTATGTGCCTGCTCTCTCCTCAAAAGCTGTTCGACATTATCACCCAAATGTGATACCCAATACTCCTTTAACATGGTGGTTCTCAGTCCCAGTCTACATTTTAGTGTTGACACTGCCTGAACATGCCCACCACCTCAGGTAATTAACCAACCCTCCATGAACAGTGTTGAGGTTACAGGTTTTGCCTGCTCTCTCATACCTGATCCAGCTCACCATGCCTATCGTGAGTGGGATCAGGTTTGCAGTTGGATCCTAGGACTGGATTCACCACTGCCTTAACACTCTGCCTTCATCACTTGTCTCATCCATCCAGGCGACACAGTCTTCATCATTCTCCGCAAGCAACGCCTCCTCTTTCTGCACTGGTACCACCACATCACCGTGCTGCTGTACACCTGGTACTCTTACAAGGACCAGGTGGCAGGTGGCAGCTGGTTTATGACCATGAACTACGCCATCCACTCACTCATGTACAGCTACTACACCGTCCGAGCGGCCGGCCTCCGCCTGCCCCGACCCTGCGCCATGCTGGTCACCACCGCGCAGATCTTGCAGATGGCTGTCGGCCTGAGCGTCCTTGTCCTCGTCTATCACTGGCAGCACGACGCGCACTGCGTGTCCAACATGTCCAACATTACATGGGGTTCGCTCATGTACTTCAGCTACCTGCTGCTTTTCTCCTTGTTCTTCTACCAGTCCTACGTGAAGGGGACAAGTGGAGAAGGACGAGAAGGAAGGGTTAAAGGCGAGTAGACAGGTGTAGCATGGATTGAGGGTGGGGGCGGTGCATGTAGAGCATGGATCTCCAAGCCTAATACTGGAAGCTCCAAGAGCTACATTAGCTGAAAGAGAGGTGCAGGATTGGGATTGGAGATAATCTCCACAGAGATTCAGTACCCCAGGAGGAAGACTGCAGAGCCGTGAACTAGTGAGTGCTCAGTTCTACCACAGCAGGGCCTTTCCCTGCTGGAACACCTGCTTCCACAGATATTAGCAGATAGAACAAAATCATTTTCATTAATAATCTTTATTATAATCAACCTAATGTAATGTTTCCAATCTAAAACAATATAATTAATATTTTGGCAGTCATATGAAGAAATACTTGAAAGGATCTATTTTGATTATTAATTCTCTTCTGTAGTGAATTAATGCTCTTGTGCCTTAGTCTGAAAGAGAAACACCTAAAAAGACAATCTAGACACCTAAAAAGACAGCACAGCTGGTCAGGCACCTGTAGATTGTGGATAAAGAACAAAGGTGTGAGGAAATGGGACGGCGTTGTGGACACAGCTGTATAATTTACTAGCTCAGGAGCTGATGGAGATCTGACAAACAGGTGCTGGAATGCATAGAGCGTACGTGTTCTCAAAGATCTACTCTGCAGAGCATGTCTCTCTGTTTCAAAAGCACACACCTAGTTGCCAAACTTCAGTGTAAGTGAAGCCTCAGATGTCTATAGCAGATATATCTGCTATTCATAATTATATAGGCTTCTTTATTCTGTGTGGATTTCAGTAGAATTGCGATAACTTAGATGATCACTTTACATGGTTAACATCACTAATTTAAGTGCTTTTTCAGGCCTTAGTTAAACTGGTTTCCCTGACCCCTCCCATGACATTTGGCGCAAAACTCCAGATTGTTTGATGTGATAACACGTGTCATATGAGTACGTTATCTTGCAGAGCAAGATGCCGTTCTACAGTCCACCTTGCTTGGGTGTGGGTGTCCAACAGAGCATCACAGAAAACATCCGGCCTATATATATTGCTCAAAGTGACATAGGAAGAACTGTTTTTGTGTTTGTGAGGAGGAGAGATAGGAACTAATAAGAATATTAAGACTGGATACTTGCACTGCAAATATATTATTAAAAATATGTTATTAATCTTATATTCTAAAGGCTTTGTAAAGGTACTACAAGACATGACAAATATTTTTTTGATAAACAATGCAGGCAATTCTTTACTGCAAATGAATGGTTTTCTAATTTAAAATGAAATGAAATGTGCTTTCATTCCTTCTTCGTTAAATAGGCTAGTGTTAAGGCTAACGCTGTTAGGTTGTTTATATTGCTTCTGTTAATGTTCTTTCTTCAGTCAGACATGTTTTCCATTTTGTCTAGTTTGTGTTCGATTCACACATTTTTAACTGTAAAATCTTAATGAGGACCTTTTGCACTGCAGAATCAAATGGTTCCAGCAGCATTTCCATAGGGTCATGATATGCCATGGAATACTTTCAAAACAGTGTTTAGTCTGGTTTCTTCAGCACGATCTGTGCTCATTGGCAAAGAGCTGTTCTGGTGGAGAACAGACTAATGGGTCCGCACTGGACGGAGACACTGTGGCACAGGCTTCATGTCTCTGCCGAGAAGAGGAGCCCTTTGTTATAAACGTTCTTGGTCACCGCTGAGGCAAGTGTGTGCACTGACCTTTATTGCTGCCATGGTGCATGTAACGTGTTGCATAACGGGTATAACGTTTACCGAAACTGATCTGATTGTGCCTTGCTTGAGCCGAGAAAACACAACGAAAAGCAGGAGGAGAAGACATGGCCTCCTCAGACCTGGGAGACCTCCCTGCATGCACCTGTTGTGGAAGTGAAGGATTTGCTTAAAATGTATTTTAAAAGTGTGTACTTACCTGGCAATATGTTGTTGTTATTCTTGCAGCCTTTGTGTTTAACTTTCAGCTGCTGTCACCATATGTTTATTCATTTTGTGTGTGCGTTTCAGTTTGTGTGAAAATCAGGCTTTTATATAACATCCTGTATAACAGAAGTGTTTTGTCAGAATTTGCACCTTGACAACTGACAACTGATTTCTCTGTATTTGCATTTGAAAGAGTCTTACAGTTTGCTAATAAACAGGCTATAAGTCTTAATGTTTGTCAGTACATTTGCCTAACAGCTGTTCATAGCAGTTTTTAAAAAATACAGAATGTGTTTCTGAAGATGAAGGAAGGAGGCTAGTAACTGGTTTGTAACCTACATATTCTGCAGTGATCTTATCACTCCACCTTTCTCATATGACTTGCGGGTTCATGGCCAGGCTGAGGAAGCTCTCATGATGACTTAACAAATTAAACGGGAATGTT
The DNA here is from genome assembly GCF_052324685.1 of Brachyhypopomus gauderio. NCBI lineage: Eukaryota > Metazoa > Chordata > Actinopteri > Gymnotiformes > Hypopomidae > Brachyhypopomus > Brachyhypopomus gauderio. The sequence continues at coordinate 16,266,865 of NC_135213.1, forward strand.
CGGGAACACCCCTGCATGAAGGTAGCCCATATTGGGAAGGCTTTAGAGAACACTTGTGAGGTCAGTAACCAGTGCTGTGGGCGTGTACGTGCTCCTTGTTTGCCCTGGTTTGTTCACCTTCACTTTTTAAGTCCAAGTGTACCTGGCTACAATGCTGTGTGTTGCCAGTTGTCCTGCGTCTGTACCTGCTCTCCAGCGTCTGTACCTGCTCGCCAGCGTCTGTACCTGCTCGCCAGCGTCTGTACCTGATGTACAGCGTCTGTACCTGCTCTCCAGCGTCTGTACCTGCTCACCAGCGTCTGTACCTGATGTACAGCATCTGTACCTGCTCTCCAGCGTCTGTACCTGCTGTACAGCGTCTGTACCTGCTCACCAGCATCTGTACCTGCTCGCCAGCGTCTGTACTTGCTCACCAGCTCCTGTGCCTGCTCTCCAGTGTCTGTGCTACTGCATGTATTAACTGTTGTGTTGTCTGCTTTTTTGAGTTTGCTTAAGTTGAGCACTGGGGAGAGAAACACTCTTAACATTCTCTCGCCTCTCACTCCTTCTGTGCCCCTTTCCCTCAGGTCACAACTGTACTGAATTTCTTTCATTCTTGCCTTCTGATGGCTCCTCCATCTTGGATGATGTCGAGGACTCCCCGGTACTTCCTCCTGCACCCGTCGTTCACCCTCCGAGCTGTGATGTGGGCTATGATCTGGCCAGTGAGCTGTGAGCTTGACTGTGAGCTGTGGTCTGGGCTGTGACTGGTCTGAGCTGCAGGACTGCAGATCTTTCAGAATGGTGGAGAATTTCACATCAACACATGTGTCCAAGGCCTGTGTTATAGTATTCTCTCTGGTTCTGGCTTTGGCAGACAAGTAGGCATACAAGTAGGCTGCTGAGACCAACTCTCAGTTAGACACATTCCCTCATATTCTTCACACATTCCCTCATATTGCTCACATATTCCCTCATATTCCCTCATATTCTTCACATATACCTCACATTCTCTCATATTCCTCACATAGCTCAAATATTTGCTACTGCCACTTTAAGCTATTTGGAGTCTTTGTATAACTCTTTGCTGTCACTGACCTTCACTGCTCATCAGAGACATTTGAACAACTCATCTCACCATTCATCTCACTCACTGTTCATGAAGTGGGCTCATCTCGCTGCTCACTTCATCTTCTCTACAGCACAACAGTCCAGTTAAATCTGGAAAGTCATTTGCTGTTCTAAATGTGCTTAACTCAACTGTGTCATAATTACTCACAAATCTCGTGAAAATGTCAGATAGACTTTTGTGGTGGTACTCTCATTCCAGCTGGTTCCTGGCCTCCTTGGCAGGTTTACAGGGCAGATTGTAATCACAGATTATAAATGTTGGCCAACCGTCGTTCCCCCACCACTTCTACTTATGGGGTTGAACCTCTTGGCTCTTGATGGCAAACCAGCAATACCACTGTACCATTCATCAGTTTATCTTCTTCCCCGTCATCTCCTGAAGTTCTGCTGGTACTGTAGGAAGAATACTTCCACTGTTTACTCCAGATATACTGAGTTAGTATCTGGGACACCAGCAGCTCTGTCTTTTCTGGACCACTGACCTCTAGGGGTGAAACGGTGTACACCTTGTTTCCCCTTGTCATTTTTTTAGTGGAGTCCACATATTCTGGATCTTATGCAGAAATGAGGTGTGATTTTGAAGTACACCAGTGTATCTGTTCCTACACTGTTTGCATATACAACAATTCTCCTTCAAAATTCATCCTTGGTCTGAGAATAAATGTTGTTGAATGCTATAATATGTAAACGTTTCTCTGTGAGTTTATGAGCCACTGTGCTTGACCTCGATTGGGTTTTTGTTAGGCCTGAAATGTCCATTTCCAACGGTCTATTCTCTCTCCTATTGCTTACGTCTTCCAACAAAAAATAAATTACTACAATAACCTATGAACAGGAGGCCAACAGAGTCGTAAATCCACACTTTAGGAAGAACAGCTTCAGTCACAGTACATTTCTAGCACCACTTCGCCATGTCCGTCCTCATATCTGGTCAGTAGCAGCATTGTTGTTCCAAGCTGGTTTAACCTTGACGACCTCGGTCATTGCGTAAAGCAAAGAAGACCTCAGCGGAAAAGACGCAGCTCTGGTGTATACTGCAATTACCGCCATTTGATGATGTCTGAATTCATTCATACAGGATTCTTACACAATCTGTATCTGTTATGACAAAGAGTACACCAGGTCCTCTGAATTGAACCTATGTCACTTGAATACTTTGAGGTTTGCTTTCGCTTCTGAAGCGTGAGTAATTTTCAGACACGAGGGAGCATTCGCGTTGCGATTCGTAGTCCTAGGCACGATACTTTATGTTAAAACCGAACAAAGTCAAGCTAACTAAAAATGCCCTACCTATTTTTGCGTCTGATTACTCTCAGGAAAAAAGTAGATTTAGATTTTATGTTAAATTTGAATAACGAATAAAGTTTGTTCTGATAGTATTAAGTGTGATACGCAATTACTCAGCTAGAGGGAGATGTTCATCCATTGTATAAACACGAAAACACGAGCCCATCGTCTTGTTCAGGGTGTTATCAATGTATAATCATTTGATCTGAGAATTTCAGTTCTGTGTCTGTGGGCGCAAATACCTTGTTGATGCCAGAGGTCAGAGGAGAATGGCTAGACTGGTTCGAGCTGATAGCATGGCAACATTAACTCAAATAACCAGTTATTACAACCAAGGCATGCAGAAGAGCATCTCTGAAGGCACAACACGACAGCAGCAGCAGACCACACGTGCTCCACTCCTGTCAGCCAAGAACAGGAAACTGAGGCTACAGTTCACACAGCGTCACCAAAATTGGACAATAGAAGATTGAAAAACCATTACCTGGTCTGATGAGACTCGATTGCTGACCATATCCATTATGACCACAGTGTACACATCTTCTGATGGCTACTTCCAGCAGGATAACACGCCATGTCATAAAGCGTGAATCATCTCAGACTGGACTCACAACAATGAATTCACTGTACTCTAATGACCTCCACAGTCACCAGATCTCAATCCAATAGAGCACCTTTGGGATGTGGTGGAACGAGAGATTCACATCATGAATGTGCAGCTGACAAATCTGCAGCAACTGCGTGATGCTATCATGTCAATATGGACCAGACTCTCTGATGGATTGTTTCCAGTACCTTGTTGAATCTGTGTGCTTCTGAGCTTCTTGTTGGCAAGCACTGTAGAACCAGCAGTTGGTATATGTGTAACACGTGTATATATCACTGTCAGTAGTGCTTGCCAACCAGAGTTTGTGTGCAGCAGACATTGGTTTCTGTGTTTGAATGCAAATGTAAACAGAACGTGGAGGAGCTAAATGTGGTAACTGAAGCAGACATGGTAAACACACACACACACACTCTTGAAACCTTCATTAATCATCAGCTTCTTTCTGGTACTAAAACATGAGTCACATGACAATTGTTGTGTTCTACATAAGCCCACGGACAGCGAACCTAAGGTTATGACCTTTTATCTGCCTAATATGATTGTTCAATGATGCCAGACCACAACCCTGTCATCAGTAATATCAAAACACTGAATGCTTGGCAAATTAACAATGCTACATATTTACATCACTAATGTAAAGCACCTTATGTTCATGAGGTTTGCCAGCTGACTACTGAGGCTTTCATGAGATGAGTCAGGAGTGTGGAGTAAAAGACATGTGTGCGTGGTCCAGGACCCATGTCACAGGATCCCCTAGGACAGGATCACCTAGGACAGGATCCTCATGACAGTGTGTACAGAACAGGTTCCTAGAGTTCCTCATCCACTCTTCAAATCATACATGATTCATGGAAGACGTAACAAAAAATATTTTTCTTGAATTATAAGTGAGTAGGTTAAAATCAGTTAATTAGTTCCGACACACTTGAGTGGCATTGCGGTAAGTAGGGCCATAACAGAACCCTGCTGGTGGGATGTGTGTACTGGATGGGCAGTATCTTGGCCTTTCCTGGAACACATTTCAGCAATTGAACAGGGGCAGGCTGCTGCCGTGGTTACCAAAGCACATGGGTATGCCCTGTATCCACCCACTCTGTCTGAAAGCTGTTTCTGCCAGAGCCTCTTACTGAGGAGAAGGAGCTAATTTATGCAAATTAGCTATGTGCATAAATGAATAACGTAGCTGATTAGCATGTTGTGTTCAGCATTCCAAAAGCAGGCAGAGGTACCATTGGAATAGCAAGAGCAGGCAGTGACTTCACAATTGTGATTACTTTTGAAGTGTGTGTGACAGCTTGCAAGTCTAGTGTGTGTATGTACGTGTGCATGTCTGTGTCTGTCTGTCACTGACACTGTTTTCATCACAGTAAAAGTCAACAGGGTGTTATTATTGTAAACAGACTTATTAGCATTTGCTGTAGTTAGGTATCTATATTGAGGGAAACATGATGGACCACAACACCCATGAATCACTAGCAGGTACTCAGAGATACTTCACAGAGACCAGTATCTTCATGAGCTGAATCAGGAATGCTGGAATAGGGAAATATTTAATCATACATTATGCAATTCAGAACCTCACACATGATCCAGAAGCACTCACCCATCCAGAATCTTTCAACCAGTCCAGAATCCTTCATGTATTCCAGAACCTCTTTCAGATTTTAGAATTCTGAGATTTAAACATTGGTTACATACATAATGCAGTTTAGAAACCTATGCAAACCTATGTATGTCATGGAGCTTATGGTTTAGCTTACTCTTACTGGTTGAGCCCAGACTTACTGGTTTAGTTTAGTATTAATGGCTTAATGAACCACAGAGCACACTGAAAGCAGATCAGATAGAAAGAGGGAGTGTTTCATGTAATATATACAGTCCCTGACATAAGTTCTGTTGCTTATCCATGTTGTGGAAACAAAAGCTTATAACCTGACTTTAAATTCATCGATTGGTTTTAGAAATTACTCAAATGAAAGCTGAAACCCTCCCAAATGAGGGTAAATTTTTGAAAATAAATTTGCTTTACTGCAGAAATATTGATCATTTAATGAACACAGAAAGGTCAGATTTTGGCAAGAAAAGTTGTCGCCCACAGAAAGTAAGGTGAAAATCAAACAAATAATTCACTTCATATAAAAATATACTTCATAACACTGGTGAATGACGTTGTGGTTCTATTAGAGCCATATTTAATATTTTGTGCGTCTTCCACAAGCTTGAAGGACCGCATCCATGCGGTTCGACAATGATCCATACAATTTATTGATGAAGTCATCAGGAATAGCAAAGAATGCAGTCTTACCTGCCTCACAGAGTTCATCAAAATTCTTTGGTTTTGTCTTCCAAGCTTCTTTCATCCTACCCCAAACATGAACATCAATGATGTTCATGTCTGGTGACTGGGCTGGCCAGTCCTGGAGCACCTTGATCTTCTTCGCCTTGAGGAACTTTGATGTAGAGATGGATGTACGAGATGGAGCACCATCCTGCTGCAAAATTTGACCCCTTTTATGATTGGGAATGTAAGATGTAGCTAATACTTCTTGATATTTTAGGCTATTGATATTGCCTTCCACCTTGCAAATGTTTCGCACATCCCCATACTGAATGTAACCCCAGACAATGATCTTTCCACCACCAAACTTGACTGTTTTCTGGGTCAATCTTGGATCCATACAAGCTCCAGTAGGTCTCCTGCAGTATTTGCGGTGGCTGTGGGGTCACTTTTCCAGCGTCCATCCGTTTAGCAGGCTGTGGGCCTTGGCAAATGCCACACGTTTTTTTTTACCTGCCTTTTGTTTAGTGCTGGCTCCTGGGCACTGATTCAACCATGGAGGCCATTTTGAGACAGAATCCTACAAACTGTTCTAGTTGACACAGGGACTTGAGGTGACCAGGCCTGGTGGAGCTCTGCTGCAGTGGAAGAGGAACAGGCTTTGGATTTTCTAACCAACAAATGTTCCTCCCGAGCAGTTGTCTTGTGGGGTCTGCCGGACCTGGGCTTGTCAAAAACATCTCCAGTCTCTTCAAATCTTTAAAAAATTTTTTGTACCTGACGCTGAGACACGTTAAAGGTGCCAGCCACCTCTGCAGTGGATTTGGTCTTCAGCGTCTAGATAATCAAGGCTTTGGTCACAGGATGGATTTTTGGCATGTTGTCAGAGGCCAAGTTGCAGTGCAAGTGAAGGTCTGGGGTGCTGGAGTTCTTTTTATACACACCCACTAATTAACCAATCAATTAGTGAGCACAGGTGAGGCTGTAAACTAGGATTGGGTGCATTATATGACAAGGCGACAAAACTTTTGTCTTGCCAAATTCTGACCTTTCTGTGTTCATTAAAGTATCAATATTTCTGCAGTAAAGCCAATTTATTTTTATAAATTAAATCTCATTTAGGAGGGTTTCAGCTTTCATATGAGTCATTTCTAAAACCAATTTATGAATTTAAAGTCAGGTTATAAGCTTTTGTTTCCACAACATGGATAAGCAACATAACATGTCAGGGACTGTATAGGTCTGAATATCCCTCTATATGTAAAGAGAGATATTCGACATTTGTGGTTCTTCCTCCTACTAATTCAGAAGCACTTTGCTTGCACAGCTGATAATGGACCTTTGTCCAAAACGTTTCTCTGGAAACATTGTGTACTTCACCACAATTTTGAATTTCTCTACATCATCTTTTTTCTACGGTACACAGATAGGGTTTCTTAATACAGGGGGTGCATTAGACCAGGGGTGTGACGCGCGGGCAGGGCGAAGGACGAGACACGGGAATCCTTGCTTTCGAGGCAGTCACTTTTAATAACAAATAGAGATTGTTATTAGCGCACGAGCAACACACACGATTCACACAACGTGTAGACTTAGACAACGACGAGCACAGGACACTGCGCGAGCGCATATTAAATAGACAAACCACATTAGCCCCACGTGATTACGAGACTCAC
>NC_135213.1:16281322-16291322 GCF_052324685.1 Brachyhypopomus gauderio
GGGAGAGAGGTGTAGAGGAGGGAGAGAGGTGGAGATGGAGAGAGGTGTAGAGGGAGAGGTGGAAAGGTGGAGAGGAGAGGGAGGTGGATGAAATCATGACATCCCACACAGAGGCGGTCTTTGCATAGAGGCGTGGCTAGGCAACTGCCTTGGGCCCCTCCCACTGCAGCCCACTGTAGGGGCCCCCTGACTAGCTAACTTATTTCTCGCATATTAATGTTGATGGGCCCCCTAGCTAATTTCGCCTTGAGCCCCCAAATTGCTAAGTCCGCCACTGATCCCACATCCAGCACAACATTTACTTCCTCCACGTTCTCTTCACACTGTCCTTTGGTCTTATTGAATGCCTGGTTGAAATGCGGTATTCAGATTCACACCTAGTCCTCCAGCAGGGCCTTTCCTTGAAACCTAACGTTTATACTTGGCAAACCGGGTGAGTGTGTGCTACCATATAAAGACAATCTGAACTGTAATTCTCGAGGTCTGAATGCCAGCTCGAGAGCTAATATAACCACAGTCTTAATGTTTCACTTCATGTTTATTATGTTTAAGTACCTTTAGTCTTGTCCTCTGTCCTGGATCTCACACTGTACTTGCAGTGCACAAGCAGGATGCAGGGCAGAATCACCATCCCATGGTATCTGCAAGTATGGAGACAGAAACGGAATGACAAGAACGGTTGTATGTTAATTACACAATGTAATAATAGCTGTACATTTTATTTCCTATATGCTCCGAGGTGTATTGTCTGACATGTTAAAACCAAATAAAAAATGAACATTTTAACGCATGGATTAAGGAACGTTACGCTTGTGCGCAGGCGCGACAGCGAGCGCGAGTTCCACCGTGCTCGGAGCGGTCCTAATTCCGTGACGTCACCCCCCAGCCAGGCTCGCGCAGTCACCGATGCCGCGTCGCTCTCAAACACGTTCTTTGTTATTCCGAGTCCTACAGAGCGGCCTCCAGAAAAACACGGAGCAAGAAAATCCACAAAGGGTCGGCTCATTTCCTCGCGAACCATCCAGGTTTACCTGTACTGACATTTTGAGAGTGAATCTCTGGCTTGACCTAATGTTGTTCGCGCGAAAACAACCTATAGTCAAAGAATAGTGTCAAAATGAAACAAACATGAAAACGAGTGTCCGAATACTGAGACCTGATTCACATTTACTGCGCTTAAGAGCAGCAGCACAACGTTGAACAGATAGTTATTATTACGTATTGGTTAATATAATTAATTAATAAAAGTATAAGCTTTGTAACTTCAAAATGGAATATAGATTGATAATGAACTCGTTCTGGTGATTTTGACAGAATGACATCTGGTATGTGTCTATATTTAACGCTGTGTTATATTAGTCTCAGGTTGTACACTCACGAATCGGACGATAATTTTTGCTTCATTTTCCCACTCTCACTCCGGTCAGAGTGCTCCAAAACAGGTTTTACTTCCGACCGAGAGTGTGGACCTTTGGTAATAGAATAGCCAATGTAATTTGACACTTCAACTTGCTGAGCTCCGGCGAGTTGACTCACTCACTCACTCACGGACGTTTAGTCCGTGCTCGCTCGTGCAGAGTGAAGGCGAGATATTTAAACACGACGGACGTGCGGATATTTACGCTCCACGCGCTTTTAAAGGTAAGTTCGTTTCTAACGTTTGTTTCCGTGCTGCCATTATTACATTTGGCTCGGGATGGTTCGCGTTCGGACGGGTTTATGTCCCAAACAATGAACGAACCAAGAGACACAGACACACGCGTGCTGCCCTCTCTAAAGTGCGCCGTCTCGCCCGCTACACGCTGTTAACGAAGTGGTGAGCGGAGACGTCGTGGACTTTAACGGATCCGGTCCCCGTGCACACTGGACCGGTTATGAAGCTCCGCCGTTCGTGACATTAGACATCGGTCGAGAGGTGTGTGATTTGTGATTCTAGGTATTTTTCGAGAGCTTCATTTTCGCCATGAATTTACGCGTAGCCAAATGCGTTGCGAAAGTTAACACATTTAACGAAACACACGATCACGGCTCAAGTCGGTTCTTTTTTATTATAACACTCACACGCAATTATGATCAGAGTCAGTGTTATTTCTACCGCGCATCCGCCTCATTGTTGGGGCGTTTTGTGAATGGCGCGGCGATATTACGCGTGGAGCTGGAGCGTTTATCCAGAAGTGTCCGCGTTGGAGCGCGTCCGGACGGATTCACGCTGGGACTGCGGGCCTCCTGCGCCTTTCACTGCTTTACATCTGTCCAGGAAGCGAAAGAACAGCCACGCGAGGAGTAAACGCACGCAGACCTAACCATTGCGCTGTCTTCAAACCATTTTGCGCGCATCCGCGTGTGCGTGCGCTCTCGTGTTGCGGAGGAATTGCGAGTACTAGCAGAGTGACTAGTGAATGAGTGTTATTGTCTTAATGATGCAGCGGACTGGCCAGCTCTTTAATTCTGCTTCAATGTTCGTGGCCTTTAGAAAGCTCTGACTGTACCGCGGTTGCTTAATTTCGTATGTCTGTGAACGTCTCCACGGAGAAACCGAAGGCAGCGTGCAGTATAAGGCCACCTCTGCCGGCAGAGCCCCGCTCTCCTACGGTCTGCCAACTGCCTGCAACAGCAGCATCGAGGCAAGAAACTGCCTCTCCCCTCCGCAGGAGTTTACACTCCACTTTAGAGTTTACTATGTGTGGGTTCTCTATGGCTGCAGTCTGAGCTGTGAGTTAATATAACCCCTGGTGTTGGGTGCCCTGAGGTTATGTGTAAGCGTGTGTGTGTGTGTGTGTGTGTGTCAAGGCTCTGGGAGATGCAGAAACAGCAGTACATGTACATGAAAATGTACAGCGCCTGGCAGCACACGTATGTGAGATGGACAGAGCAGCGTATTACTGTCTTGAGGAGAAAGAAAGGGGAGTGACTGTGAGGGAGGAAAGACGTGGGGCAAGAGAGAATCCTCACGCCGTGTTATCTGTGACAGCGTGGAGTCACTGCTTACTCTCCCGCCCCGCGAGTGCAGGCTTGGCTTGTACTAATGCGCTTTGAGGGAACTGCAGGGTTTCGTTTTAGGAAAGTGAGTGCACCACGCCTGGAACTAGCAGTGTTTGTCTGTTTTGTTTGTATTTCTTTCAGCTGCGTTGTAGACATTGATAGTAAAACTGTCCTGTTTCTTTTAAAAGACAGGAAAAGAGATGGGGTGGGGGTAGTGGAAAGAAAAGAGAAGTGGGGAGTGACCACTAAGCCTATAAAAGTGGTAAGGGTGGGCCGGCTTTTATGTGATTCATTCACACATTCCCCTGTTTTTTACCCTGAAGTTTCAGGAAGTGGACTAGCTCATGGCCTCAGATGCAGAGAGCAACTTCCTGTGCAGCCTCAACTGCCGTTCCTGGGGAGGGTGGTGTGTGGGACACCAGGAGGATGAGGGTGTCACATCCCTTGGCTTGAATCCTGCACTTGTTTTACTGACACTCATTTTACTGTGACTCATTTGGACTGGTTGTGGGAGTTTAATGTCCAGTCTTTTAAGGTCCAGTTTTGGTCCAGCACACGAGAGTCTACATCAAACACCCCGTGACTGGGTTGTTTTGGTTTCAGCTACTTTCTGAACTTGGATAGAACTGTCTGAGTTGTCTTGGAGCCAAATAGCAGCTGTCGTGCCAGGTTGTTTACACTCTGTGGTTTGCACATGATCAAATCACACACACACACACACACACACACACACACACACACACACACACAATTTTGAGCTGATATCTCTGTGCGTATTGCAGGACTGAGTGCCACTGAGTGCTCTGCAGTATTTAGACAGGAATGACCAAGAGTGGGTGAAGTCGGTCTACCTGAGAAGCGGCCGCTGTAGTGCACCGTGTCTCTAGCTGCTCTTTGGGCTTTCTCTTTTAATGTTACACCGTGTAGAAGGAATTTCATTCATTACATACAACGTTTATAGACAGAAAAAACGTCACTATACAATAAAATGTGCAACCATTACACTGTGAAACCCAGCCGCAAACTGTACACATTAGTCTTGGCATGAACAAGCACCAAGCAGAAGAACACTAAAGAGAATCAAACAGGTTGTGTCAAATATCTTACAAATGGGAACAAGAGAGTCCTACCGCCATGGCAACACTAGTTTGATTCTGATTCTGATTCTGATTCTGATGCAGTACTGCAAGGGAACAGTCCGCTGTGATTTGAACTTTGTAGGAGCCAGCATTTAAAAATTGATTGGTAACCAGTGAAGAAAGGCTAGTACTGGAGTAATAAGCTATGTTCCCTACACTGGTGTGTACTTGTGTGTGTGTGTGTGTGTGTGTGTGTGTGTGTGTGTGTGCGTGTGCGTGTGTGTGTTGTCTGCATGTGTGCATGTTTGTGTGTGGTTGCGGATGTACAGACATTTCCAGAGGATATGGACAGACAGTTTATGGAGCGGGATGTTATTTAAAGTGCTGTGCAGTAACTCTGTCAAAATAGAACAAGATAAGTGTGTGTGCGAGCGTGTGTGCGTGTGTGCCAGACTGTCTACAAGGTGGAACCCTTGCAATCCGAGAGTTTAAGTACTATTCAAGACATCAGAGGTTTGGTTCCAGCTTATCGCCCTTGTGACTGTGAGTCCTGTGAGAACTGTCCATGGCATTGGGTTAAATACTTAGATATAGGCACAGATAAATGTTAACCCATCTGTAGAATTTCACCCATACAAAGGTGGTTTTACTAAAGTGAACTTTGTCTAGCTGGACTGCAGGAAACCTGCACCAGGGGAACTCGCTTCAAATTCACTGAGGTTCAGTTGCTAACATTTTTTCACAGGAAGTCTAAGTCTAAAGACTAAACTGTATCTAAAAGCCTTGACCTAAATAAAACCAACATATATTTTCAGATAATTTCAACATTTATTAGCAATTTTCAAAGTAAGATACTTTAACATGCACACTAATGTCCAATGGCAGGTGTATAATAAACACAGCTATCTTAATTATAAAATAAAATAAAATTAGTTCCAGCCTTATGAACTTAAGGCCTATATAAGGCCAGAATAAAATTTAAAAAGTGCAAACAGAGCATTGGCTAACTTTTTTCTACGTCCTTTCATTGAGAAGAAAGGTTGTGCTGCTCTGCTAGTAGGTGGAATCTTGTCTTGAATGGCGTTGATGCTGTTCTCATGTGCACGTCTAAGTGCACCCTGGTGATCCTGGAAAGCCTCAGTTTTTCTATCCCATTTTCGCTCAGTTTAGTCATTAAGCCAATTCCCACCCATTAGCTAGCTATCATTGCCCTGTTATACAACACCAACCAAGCCTGGAGGGTGGAGCAGGCACATGCTTCCTCCATGACACGTGAAGCCAAGCACCACATCTTTTTCAAACAGCTGCCCACACTGCAACCCAGGGCAGCTGAACACACTTGGAGGAAAACGCCAACTGCCCTGGACAGTAAGCATGAGCACGTGCTTATCTGTGATTGGCTGGGACAGAGTAATGCCGTCCCTCCTTCCCAGAAAGCAGTGCTAATTTTGCTCTCTTGGACTCCCAGCCAAAGACAGCTGTGGCATCACTGGGGTCTGAACCAGCAGTGGGGACTGAACGCTTTTCTACTGCACATATCTTGGATAATGTTCACAGTGGACAAAGCTGATGCTTGAACATATTCAAGGTGAGCTGCACTAATTTGGATAGAACAGGGGAAACACAGACACAGTCTATAGCTGGACAGTAGCAGTGTGAGTTGCTTCAAAATGCTCTTAATGCAGTACTTGCTTGCACAGCAGTGAGCTCAAGCTAGAGATATCCCTCTTGAACGTCTGTCAAGAAGACTTGAAGGGTTTTCAAGGAAAGGGTTTTGGCTTAGTGGGAGGAGTTGTTGCACAAGGCTGAAGCTGGCAGGTCTTCTCCTGAAGTTCCCACTCAGCATGTTCATGAAGCTCAGGGAGAAACATCTCACCCTCTGTCTACTCCTGCAGCTTTGGAAGGCGTGCACACTTTCCTTCATAATCTTTAGCAACTGCCAATCCACCTGCAAAGTACTGGGATGTGAGCACAGGTCCCACTACAGGACAAACGTTCTTGTGATGGTATACATGGACGTGTAACCTGGGGCAGCTGGACTGCCTGTGCAAGCTGAATGGGCTGCAGGTACAAGCTCATGGTACCAGCAGTGACAGGGACACTAACACAGTGCAACACTGCAGTACCACTGCAGTACTGTACAGGAAGTCCGGTCAGGAAGGATAAGGAGAGGGTGATCGTCTGTGGCCACCATCTCTAGAACCCTTCCCGTTTTGGGGTGTTGTCTTGCTGTTGTCTCTTCGGTGTAACGGTTGTCCCCTTCATTTGGGCCAAAGCAAGGTGAAAATGGTTCACTTATGCATCCTAACTGGACAATTGGCTAAACATCCCTCTTTTTGAATGGACCAGAAATGTCAGAATCGTTCCAGTGCAGTGCCTTTGCTCAGCGTTCTTCCACTGCTGTGCAGTAGCGGGTTTTTGCATCATCTTTCCGGAAGTTTCTCGGCAGGCGGTCCTGATGGGATGCAGATGCCCTAAGGATGTGTTTCATCATTGTGTTCTTTATTTCAGCAAACTCTTCTCCCCGAATGGCACAGAAAACTGATGGATGGAAAGCTGTGAAATCAGGGTTGCCCCCCTCCCACTTCCTACAATGGCAGGGGTTCCATCTGTGTTGACTGAGACCACCTGTTTCCTGTTGCTATCCTCCCCTGTCCCAACATCTCTTTACTGCAGTGTATATGTCCTTTCCTCTTGTGTGTGTCTGAAGTGGCATTACATCCAATCAGCTTGCCTTATTTTAGAGCAAGCCGTGCTGTTAACACTCTCAATCCAGTCTCGCTCTCTGTCGGAAACTGGCCATGCAGGGAAAGCAATCAATTTGATCGGCTCAATTGAGTGAAGCTATAGAGCAGATGTATTCAAACCACAGCCCTTAATGTCCAGGTCTTACAGATATCCACCATTCCTTTATCTAAAAGTCAGGTCCGATAACAAAATAGCAACCAGTTACACTATTCATTTAATCAATTACAATAGTTTACATAAACCATGACTGAATTTGGATTCGAGGTCCAGATTTGAATATCACTGCCATAGACAGTATGCAGGTGACATCGCAGTTCCAAAGAGTTCCAAAGAGTTGTACAAATGCATTGGTATCATTGCCACTTTAGATTCATGAACAAATCCCGCCTTGAAGTTCAGTGAAACGTCTGACTTTTATCTGCCTTCAGGCTTCGCTCAGTATTTCCATGGCATGAAGATGAGGCTGATCAGAAGTTGGTCACGGATGCTGGGCTGGGTTGAGGTCTGCAGTGTAGTGAAGCCAACATTTAAACAGAAACACCTCCACACTGGATGGCCTGTACAGACTGATGCAGCTGATTTTAGTGAGATTCTTCAAAATAGATTAAATAATTAATGTTGCATGTTGTTGTGGTATTATTGTCGAATAGTTGAATAGACCCACTTACAGTTTTCGATTCTTCACATCAGCCGGTGTTAGCACCAGTGCTCTGTGTGTGTGGTGTGTTTTAGCCCTGGTGTACTGGGTGTGTAGTGTGTTTTAGCCCCGGTGTACTGGGTGTGTAGTGTGTTTTAGCTCCTGTGTACTGGATGTGTGGTGTGTTTCAGCCCCTGTGTACTGGATGTGTGGTATGTTTTAGCCCCTATGTACCGAGTGTGTAGTGTGTTTAGCCCCTGTGTACTGGATGTGTGGTGTGTTTTAGCCCCTGTGTACTGGGTGTGTAGTGTGTTTTAGCCCCTGTGTATTGGGTGTGTAGTGTGTTTTAGCCCCTGTGTACTGGGTGTGTAGTGTGTTTTAGCCCCTGTGTACTGGGTGTGTAGTGTGTTTTAGCCCCTGTGTACTGGGTGTGTAGTGTGTTTTAGCCCCTGTGTATTGGGTGTGTAGTGTGTTTTAGCCCCTGTGTACTGGGTGTGTAGTGTGTTTTAGCCCCTGTGTACTGGGTGTGTAGTGTGTTTTAGCCCCTGTGTACTGGGTGTGTAGTGTGTTTTAGCCCCTGTGTACTGGGTGTGTAGTGTGTTTTAGCCCCTGTGTACTGGGTGTGTAGTGTGTTTTAGCCCCTGT
Source organism: Brachyhypopomus gauderio (assembly GCF_052324685.1). Classification (NCBI taxonomy): domain Eukaryota; kingdom Metazoa; phylum Chordata; class Actinopteri; order Gymnotiformes; family Hypopomidae; genus Brachyhypopomus; species Brachyhypopomus gauderio. The sequence continues at coordinate 16,289,414 of NC_135213.1, forward strand.
GTACTGGGTGTGTAGTGTGTTTTAGCCCCTGTGTATTGGGTGTGTAGTGTGTTTTAGCCCCTGTGTACTGGGTGTGTAGTGTGTTTTAGCCCCTGTGTACTGGGTGTGTAGTGTGTTTAGCCCCTGTGTACTGGGTGTGTAGTGTGTTTTAGCCCCTGTGTACTGGGTGTGTAGTGTGTTTTAGCCCCTGTGTACTGGGTGTGTAGTGTGTTTTAGCCCCTGTGTATTGGGTGTGTAGTGTGTTTTAGCCCCTGTGTACTGGGTGTGTAGTGTGTTTTAGCCCCTGTGTACTGGGTGTGTAGTATGTTTTAGCCCCTGTGTACTGGGTGTGTAGTGTGTTTTAGCCCCTGTGTACTGGGTGTGTAGTGTGTTTTGCTCTTGCTTTGGTCATCGTGTCATTCCTGACAAACCCAGAGCTTAAGAGCTATTTGGAAAACAGACGGTGCCTCATTCATAACAAAATCAATACCTTTCTCAGACCTACCCCCACATCTCTCTCTCTCTCTCTCTCTCTCTTACACACACACACACACACACACACACACACACACACACACACACACACACACACACACACACACGCACACGCACGCACACACACACACACACACACACACACACTCTCACTCTGTTTCTCTCACTGTCTCTCTCTCTTCCTCTCTTTTCCCCTTTCTTCTTTGTCATAGCTCAATTCCAATGGATCACCAATAATTGCTAAGTCCTCAAGAGCAAAGGGTTTAGGGTTTAGGAATTTAGCTTGGGGTTAGGTGTAGATAGGCATCTAGATTAGGGTGTGTGTCTGGGAGAGTGTTTGAGAGAAAAGGTCATAATTGTATTTGTCTAGGGCTCTTTTCTGTCACTCCCTGTAGATCTGTTTGGTTTGTTACTGAGTAAATCATTACAGTAGGATACACACTGTCAGAAGCTAAGAGGGAACAAAAGAAACACTCCAGCCTAAAACTACTGTGTATGTGTGTTTGCGTGTATGTGCGTGTGCGTGTGTGTTTGCGTGTATGTGTGTGTGCATGTGTGTTTGCATGTGTGGGTGTGTGTTGGAGAAACATGTACATAACCAATTTGGTGTGTTTGAGCTTTGGATTGCACTGTTGTGAGACTACCACACAGGGCAGATGGGTTTGTAAACAGTTCTTTGGTCAGAGAGGAGAGCACGGTCACTGAGCACCCTGAGCAGATACTCAGTTTGACCTCTCCAGTAGAAAGGACAGAGTTGCTACCGTCAACCTCAACAGCACCTCTCTCTATCTTCCTTTCTGGCTGGTAGTGGGAGAGGCTGTTTTTGTATCACCATGGCAACAGATCACACATATACACACACACACACACTCTCACTCTTACTCTTTCTCTGGAATGGTGTCTTACACCCTCACACGTATGGGAAGTTATTAATATTAAAAGCTGCCTGATCCTGATGCTAAGATCTCAGAGGTTGAATCCACTCTGGGCTGCTGGTTCAGCCTAATGCATACAGTGGGGATCTTCTACTCTTGGCCAGGACGAGCCTTAACATCCGCTCAGAAAACAGGAGCTGGCATGTTAAGGTTATTCAATATTTAACCTGGAAGTATCAGCTTGCAGATAGTGGTGTTTAGACAGAGAGAGAGAGAGAGATTGAGAAGGAAGAACAAGCAGAAAAGCCCTGTGTTACAATGTGTTAGAGGTTACTGTTGTGTGATTGTCCCTCATGGCAAATGTTGCATCGTATGCGTCGAATGAAAGTGCTGCTTATGTATTAATCATGTAACCACAACACTAATCATGACACTAACCACAATGACACCAACAATGTTACAGAACACATCATCAGGCTAGGGTTGTTCCGTCCACTGATCATTTTCAGTGTCAATTTTAATTGTACACACCTAATCTCATTATCAGTGGTCTTTGGACC